>NC_133769.1:293883746-293964677 GCF_003597395.2 Chelonoidis abingdonii
GAGGTGGGCCCCCCATCCCAGGTCTGAGGCATCTGTTGTCAGGGACACCGAGGGCTGGGGCGGATGGAACGGGAGCCCCGCACACACCACGGACTGATCCAGCCACCACTGCAGGGAGCCTAAAATGTACTGGGGAATGGTGACAACCCTGTCCAGAGAACGCCTGGCCGGGCGGTACTGAGCAATGAGCCAGGACTGGAGGGGCCTCAGGCGGAGCCGAACGTATCCCGTGACAAACATGCAGGCCGCCATGTGGCCCAAGAGAGTCAGGCAAGTGCGTATTGAGGTCAAGGGCGCTGCCTGCAGTCGTTGTATGATGGCCGTCAAGATTTGGAATCTCGATAGAGGAAGAACGGCTCTGGCCAGGGTGGAGTCCAGAATGGCGCCAATAAACTCTATCCTCTGAGTGGGGATTAGTGTTGACTTTTCGACATTGAGCATTAGGCCTAGGCTCACGAAAAGTCGCTTGACCAAGTGGACGTGGCTGAGGACTTGTGTCTCTTGAGGATCCCCGGATCAGCCAGTCGTCGAGGTATGGAAATACATGTATGCGACTGTGGCGAAGGTGGGCGACGACTACAGCCATACACTTGGTGAACACCCAGGGGGCCATAGAGAGGCCAAACGGAAGGACCGCGAATTGATAGTGACAGTTGTTTACAACGAACCGAAGGAACCTCCTGTGGGGTGGAAAGATGGCTATATGGAAGTAGGCGTCTTGCATGTCGAGGGCAGCGTACCAGTCTTCAGGATCCAGGGATGGGATAATGGTCCCCAAGGATACCATACGGAACTTCAACTGTACCAGGTATCTGTTGAGCGCCCGCAGGTCGAGGATAGGCCTGAGGCCTCCCTTGGTTTTGGGGATCAGAAAATAGCGGGAATAAAACCCCTTGTCCCGCTCGCTTTCTGGAACCTCCTCTATGGCTCCTTTGACGAGAAGCGTTTGCACCTCCTGGAGGAGGAGTTCCTCGTGAGAGGAGTCCCTGAAGAGGGATGATTGAGGGGGACGGGAGGGCGGGTATGAAACAAACTGCAAGTGGTATCCAAGTTCCAACATGCGTAAGACCCAGCGGTCCGATTTAGCCAGGACCACGCAGGGAGGAAAAATGAAAGACGGTTGGAAAAGGGAAGGGACGGATCTGTGAGAGAAACTGGTACAGTGCCCTCAGGTGCTCCTTCAAAACGAAGGTTTCGGGCAGGAGGAAGGCTTGGAGGAGCTCTGGTTTTGTCCTCCTTGGTTGCCCGACTGTCTACGCCGGCCATTTCTATTTCGCCCTCTGGCGAAGTCTTGCCTCTGCCTGGGTTGGGGGTAAGGCTGATGTTGTTGCTGAGGCCGGAAGGGTCAACTATCAGTACTGGGCAAAAAGACTCCTGGAGAAAAACATAGACTTGCTCAACAGATCACATGCTGCCACATAAGTCTCCAGGGTTGGCGGCATCAGGATAGCATCCTGATGCAATCAACTAGATGTAGCCACTTCAGTCTGGTTGCAAGAGTGTTGATGCTGGCACCAGCGTTAACGGCCCCACATGAGAGGAGGAGTGCCTTGGAGAAAGCCTCAAACTCTAGTGCCCTCTATCTTCATCTGCAGGCTTGCTGGACTTTGGTGCCCGAGGTTCTCAACCTCCCAGATCCTGAGTCCTTAGACCTCACTTTCCAATGCCTCTTCCTCGGTACACGAAAGGGCAATCGGCCCTGAGGCTCAGCCAGACCTGGTGAAGCACTTCTCTCTGATGCAGATGCACGCAGTACCCGCTCTGAGCAGGCAGGTTCCGCAGATGGACACAGAGCTGTCTCCATCAGCAGAAACATAAGCCTGGTTGCCCTGTATTCTTGACTGTGGGCTTAAAGTCCTGGCAAATTTGGCACCAATCCTGAATGTGAATCTCTCTGAGGTACTTCAGACAAACGAACTGGTATCGGCTTTTTGCAGGAGTGATTGGGTTGGAAACCCAGTGACCAAGCACGTCCCGGCACCAGTACCAGTACCCAGCAATGGGAAACCAAAGTGTTCAAAACACTTATAAAAGAAAACCTACGTCTCTAACTTTTAAAACTACTAAAGTTGTTAAAAGAGTATCAACTATATGCAGAATATAACTAGGGAAAACTTGCAATAGCAAGATGACAGATCCAACAACCATCACAGGCTATAAAGAAGGAACTGGCAGGGGGTCAGGACAGCTCTGCCCTTTATACCACCAGATAGCAGTGTGAGGCAGAAGATGGCGCACGCGCTGCCCTAATGAGTACTGAGAAGGGAAAAATCTCCAATGACAGTACACAGAGTCCACACACACCTGAAGTGGAATGGACATGTGCAATCACTTGAAGAATAACCTACAACAATAAATGCTGATGGAAAAAGGTGTAAAAGGGAGACAAAGACTGAACTAGTTGTCATAACTTTCCTACTCAGATCTGAACCTTAGAGTTCAGAACATAAGATGCTAGCATGAAACCTCCAAGCTTAATTACCAGCTTAGATCTGATATCGCTGCCACCAGACAGGAATTTCAGTGCCTGCCTCACTCTGGTCTCCCAAAACCTTCCCTGGGACCCCAAACTTGGATCCCTGAGTCTCCACAACAAAGGAAATAACCCACTTCCCTTCTACCTCTTTTAACTCCTCCCAGCTCCCCCCCTGGGTTACCCTGAAGAATCACCCATTGTCAATTTCCTTGAAACAAAACAAGAGAATCCAGTTCTTTCACTCTCGTTCAGAGTCCCTGCAAAGGTTAAAGCTTTAGCAGACTCTACACAAAGAATTTCCACCTCCAGTCTTTTCCCTGAGAGAGACCTATAACCTAGGCACGAGGCAGAGATTCTCCATCCCGCCTGCCTCAGCTAGCAAAGAAAATCCAAACAAAGTTTAAAAAGAAAGCTATATACTAAATTAAAGAAGAAAGACATAAAAAACTGATCTCTTGTCAAGGTGACAATACAGGGCAATTGCTTAAATAGAAAAATGAATGAACACCCTTATCCAAAAGATATACAATTTAGAACAATTCCACAAATCTCAGCACATGTAACTACCAAAAACATATAAAAAACCTAATTGTTCGTACCTTTGTACTTACACTTGGAAACAAGAAGATAGAAACTTGGAGAGAGACAGTTCACTCTCAGAGCCCCGAAGAGCAACAGAGAGACAATCAAACACACACCCAGAAGTTCCCTCCCTTGAGATTTGAAAAATCTTGTTTCCTGATTGGTCCTCTGGTCAGGTGTTTGGTTACCCCTTTGCAGGTGAAATAGACATTAACCCTTAGCTATCTGTTTATGACACTAGTCCAAACAAAAAGGTCTATTGATATATCTCAAAGTCTGCATTAAGATGATGCCTGGTAAACAAGAGAAGTGTGGGACCAGAAATCAAATTAACCAGAATTGGCATGCTGGAAATTAGGTCTAATTGGTGAAAAAATAAGGACAGGATGGGCTATGTCACCCATCATTCCCTTTTGTGGTCCTTTAATAAAAAGAGACTTGGGGAAGTGGGAAATACGGAAGGATGGAATTGAGCGCAACAATTGCTGACTGAAAGAAGGGAAAGGAGCCAGCTTCACTATCATGGTTGCCACCTCCATCGTCTCCTGGCACCCAAGCTAACACTATTGTGCCTTGTTTTCCCGATCTTGAATGATGTCCTGACCAGATCAGAACAGAGAGAGGGACCAGCTGACATTAATACATTTCAGGTGGTGATTCGGATTTAGACATAACCGGTAAGATTTTTGTCCCTGTCCCCCTCCCTCATGTGTCCTTTTCCTTTCCCACCTTATTTTTTTCTCTTTCCTATCCCTCTCCTTTTTCCTTCTGCCCAATAAGAATCTAGCTTATGTATGTTTCACAACAACGCTGTAAGCCTCTGACTAGAAAGGCTGCTAAATGAAATGCCTTAAACAGTCCAATGCTGGTACAAGTTTGCCAGGTCTCAGAGTGGCTGATAAAACGATGTGCTGTGTCTGTGTTGTTCCAAAAGTGAAACTGCAAGTGAAAGTCAACACCTGAGACAGAAGCTGCATTTTTCCCTCTGTCTTTGCTGTTCTTTTCTCTCCGCCTTTGTGTGTATTTGCATTTCTTGCCTTCTAGGAAACGGGATCAGACTTTAACCACAGCATTGACAGCTCCAGCCCATCTCATCTGACTTCTCTTTTCCCCAAAAGGACAATTACCAGCTTTAATACCATCTAAAAGACTGTCAAACAAGGAATTTTTTCCTTCTAAAACTCTTTTCCACCAAAGGGAAGGGGAACATTGAGATATGGCCAACATGAAAGCATTACTTAATACTTGACATTTCAAATGCTTTAAATTTTTCCTTTTTCCCTTTGTATCCATAACCCTTCTATTAAAATGATTTTTAATGGGTGTTTGACAAAATACAAAGAAAGCTGAAGTCTCTGTACACAAATCCCCAACCTTTTTAAAAACCATTTAATGTTGGACAGGTTCAGGGTCATGTTTAACTCATAAAGTCCGCATATTCCACCTAAATTAATACAATAAGGAGGTGACCCTTTCCTGCTATAGTCTAAAGCCGATGAGGAAAAGGAATATTCCTCTTCCAGTGGAGGAGCAGATTTGGCAGGAGTCTCAGGGCATGATCTGAATAGATCCCTTGCTGGCACCAAATACGTAACCTATACAGAGGATATGGTGGTGGTTGGTGCCACTGGATGTATCTACAGAACATAAAATCAGTGACTCAGGGAGGGTGGATACCATTAGGTCTCCCAGTACAGTAAGTCTCAAAACCATGAGTAATAGTTGGCACTGGAATAGTTGGCGCTGATGATGTTTCTATCGATAGAGTAGGTACTGGTACAGAGAGTCCCAACGTTGAGCTGAAGCCTGAAGGTAGGGTCCTGAAGGTAGTACAGCAGAGTAAGCACTGGAGACAGCATGATGCTACTTTTTAGTAGGTACCAAAGTATGGAGACATGAATTTTTTCGGGTGCCAGGCTCTGTGTTAGCATAAGCTGAGATAAAGTGAAGCAACCTCTGCCCATTCTTTTTACTAGGTTCCTCAGACTGTGACCTCTCCTTGTGCTCATTAGAAGAGCGATGTCCCATCAGCTGATGATGAGGACTTGAGAGCATGAACATGAGAGCATGAGGAGTGCTTTGGGAAAGCAGAAGACTGGGAACCAGCCACAAAGCTAGTGCTCACTGGGGCACTTCTGGAGGAAGACTGCACAGATCTGGATGTGTCTTGTCTCTCCTAATCAGAACCAAGTCTCAGGACTTTGTCCAGAAGAAAAAAAGTTCCAGGTAACCTCTCTTGCATTGTGTCCATTGAGAAAATAAATGAAAAACAAAACATTTCTCCAGTATACACCACTCACCAAAGCAAAATAAACAACCAGAATGATCACCACCAAGGAGCACAGTAGCCTCAATATTTAAATCCTGGAGATTTTTGCTCAGCCATAAGGCGCTGAGGCCTGGTACCAGGTAACGAAAAAACAATCAAACAAACAAAAAAACGCCTAGAAAAAAAAATACCCTAGTGGAAACACAATAAACCTACACTAACTACTAAAACTACACTAAAGAACAACTATATACAATAACCTTTGTTGTAGATACGCAAGTGTGTAAGAGATAGAGATGTTACTTGCAGTTTCATATCACAGATACAGATATTAGAAAGGAACAAAAAGATGGCTGGCCCCAGTCAGCCCTTTATGTCCTCAGAAAATGGGGCACGTGGGTGCTCTGTGCACAAGTGCAGCCCCAACTAACACTGCTGGCAAAAAGATTCTGAGTTTGAGTGCACCAAGGGTAAACACCTGAAGAACTGTAGATGCTGACTGCTTTTGAAAATTATTGTCTTTAGAATCTAGGTGCTGGGATACCCAATATATGTATGGTTGCAACCCTGATTAAAAAAAACATGTTTGGGCAGGTGATGTACATAGTACAGCATGATATGTATGGAGATTATCCAGTCAATCTAAGGAGGATTTTTTATTTGAACTTTTAATATACCTGTGCAGACTTAAAAGTGATAAGCATTCAAAACAACCTAGCACTGTGGTATGACTGTAAAAGCAGCTTATTTCTTACGGTTACCCTCAGGAGCTAGGTCACTCAAACATCAATATGAAACACAGATATTAGTTAATCCACAAATTACAGTTCTATACTATGTCCTCTTTTGCTTACTTCTGAAATTTAGATGAGATATTAAGTTAACATGTTTCACTCTGCATAAGTGGTGCCTGATATGTTTTTATCAGTTTTTAAAATAGTCTTCAGGACTTTCAGAAATATTTAGGATACAAACAACAAAACATGTCATTTACATAACACTTCTCATTCATAGATCTCAAAGGGAGTACATTTCAGTGGGAAAATCTTAGGTTGCAGAATGTTAAAGACCTAATTAAAAACTAAAAAAAAAAAATAGGAGGGGTTATTTTGGCTGATTGTTTTGTATGTATATTTATAATGGACAGTTCCATTAGTTACAAAAATAGGGTTACTGTTACTGAACAAAGACTAATCTGCCAAAATACTCTAAATATTAAAGGTCTATACTCTATTTTTCAAAGCTGAAGGCAGCAGAACTCTGGATTCTGAAAAGGAGGAGGAAGATAGATGATGCATAGAAGAGGGCATAATGCCAGCTCCGTGGCATTGTCTGAAGTTCTGCAGGGTTGGAAGTCTGTTAAGTTTTGATGTATGGAAGGAGAAGAGTCATTCTCCTTTCCCTAGGTAGTGGATGTCTGCACATAAATTGCTACTGCCTAAACCAGTAGCAGCTCAAGATCCATGCCTGTCTCCACTTCTGTGATGGGGATTTTGTAGAGACGCTCATAGCCTACCAGTTGTATATATTTTACAGGAGTCACACTGTCAGTTCAAAAGAGGGAAGAGGAGCATAGATTGCCGTCCCCTGGATCTGCAGATTTAGGAGGGCCACATTCACCCTCAAAGCTGTCCCACCTACAGGGAGCATTTCAAGGTAACTGCAACTTTTCTGGAGTGCCCACCTCCGCGTCCCAGCTTCTTTCTGAGGTGTCAAAGGGTATAATTTGACCCTAAATTAATTTTATGTACATTTTCAAAACTGTTTCTGTTTCACAGCCACTTATTTAAGTCACATTTCTACTATGAAAGAATGGTCTTTTCCTTTATTTACATTCCTTGAGTTTTGTGCATATAAAAGCAAATAGGCATTACTGCTTACAAGCAAGCATAGAGAAAGAAAGAATCGAGTATGCAACTGCACAAAGTCTACCAGCTCACCTCATCTCAGCTCTAAAATTTGGTCATTTTAAGCAACTTATACTAAGAGTTAGGCAATTTTTCTTACTCTTTTTGGTTTTATGCTCTTAAAACTCAAAAGGTTAGTTTTTAAACCCAAATTTTGGAAGTAGTAGGACAAGTTACACTTTTCAATACTAAAATTAAAGGTACCAGTTACAGATCCACAAACAGAGGACAAATACATACTCATAAATTTGGTTACCATGTACTCAATACTCGATGTACATTCACCAGCAAAAACCAACATACCTGTCTAATCTTTTTGACTATTAACATTTGCTAGAAATGCCTGATCTATTAAATGTCTGATCTAAGATTTCTCACAATTTCCCATAAATCCCTAGAAATTGTGTGTCATGGATATTGTCATGATGCTTGCTCTGTCATTTAGTAACACCATGTTAAATAGAGAGATCTGATGACTACTACTGTGTGGTACCTCTAAACAAAAGCTCACTGTTATAATGTTTATTGTTTGGTTTTGATATTTACTTGGCATCAATTTACAAATTTGTTAGTACTTCCTAAATAAACAGTTAAAAAAAAAAAAGCTTCAAATAAAACTATGTCTTTCATACTGAAGTCATTTGGGCAGGATGGTACCAATTTACATGCCCAATTTATTTTTGCATTAACTGGCATTTTCAGAGTAAATCCAGATAAGAGAATAGTTGCCATAAAGAAATCCACAGGGAAGGGTTATGTCTACAGGTTTGTCTTGATCTTAATTTTTAAAACATTTTTTCTAATGTATTACAATGGAAAATGAAGATACTAAATTAAATTCTGATTTCAGCACGCAGATCCGGACAAATTCCTCTGAAACTGACCATACACATTTATTATATTGGAATTCATTTAACAAATTATTTCAGAGGAAAATTCATTTCATTTGTCTGCTTCACAAAGATAGACAAATATAAGAACTTACCTGGATGTGACATATTTTTCATACATTTCCTCTCTAGCTTTTTTAGCATCCTCCAACTGAATCTGAAGTCTCTCAAGGCGATCTTCTTCATGGGCACAGCGAACACTGAGCTCCATGTTCTGACGATTAAGGTAATCTTTATCCTTTTGCAGCAAATTAACAGACTGCTGTAAAGTTGCCAGCTATAAAGAAAAATAAGACTGATATAACAGACTTTTTGTCTTGAATTTCAAGTTATTTTTTAGATTTAATCATATATACATATATTTCCATTATAAAAAGTAAATATTACTTTTTCCCTTTTAAATTTGCCCAAATTTAAAACACTAATTTCACATTTAAGCTTAATATGGACTTTCAAACTTGAAACGCAATTCTACTTTAAGAAGGGACTCTAAAAATGGAACTGGGTGTTTCACATTTATGGTGGCTCAATTTCCTGCTCAGATTTGCTTTCATTTGTAACCTAACCACCAACCCTGGAAGCTCAACCTGAGATCTGAAAAATCAACCTGAATTCTTTTACTTCATTGCATCATAAACAGTTAGAGTCTTCAGGTCAAATTGTGCCCTCATTCCATCTATGCAACCACAATGCCTGCAATGAGATTGTACAGATTTAAGTGAAATTCAGTAAAACAATTTTATTTGGATGATGCACAAGAAGGAATTCATGTCTTTCTGCAGTACAAACGGGAATAAAAAGTAGAAAAACGTTATTGTAATCACTAAGCAGATACATTTCTGAACACCACAAAGAATAGGTTTTTCTCAGCAAGAAGCAATTTTTATATAGTAATTTTTCAGAGTCGAACTGCATCTTAAATAGGTGAACCCTTCCCACTGACCCTAGGCACTTTATTCTTGTTCTTTATCAGGTGCCTATTTTTTTTAAGCTCTCATTTCAAAGCTTTGCCATCTTAACACAAAGTATGTGTAAACACTTTAGACTAAGTTCTTCTGATCAGGAAGCATCTTCTACTATGTATCGGTAAAAGACCTAGCACAATGGGGCCTTGATCCATGTTGATGCACCTAAGTGAAAACACAGCAATGAAAACCACGTGCCCAATCTGATGAGCAAAACAAGAACAAGTTTTTGGCCTTTGTTATTTCACAAATTAATATTTGGGATAGAAAACATGAAAATAAGAGTGATTACTCATCCTACAGTAACTGATTCTTCAAAATGTGCTTTCCCCATGGATTCCACTTTTGATGTACATGCACCCTACACAAGCAAGATCAGATTCTTTTAGTCAGCAGAGTCTGCTGGGGACCGTACCTGCTCCCTAAGTGCCCTCACATGCTACCTTCCCCACCTTAGGCCACATAGTGCAAAGCTGGACCAAACCATTCCTCAGTCAACACAGAATTCCAGGGGAGAACAACTCCATAGTAGACAGCAAGGAGAGCCGGTTGTGGAATGTATGGAAAACACATCTTTAAGAATCACAGTTCCTGTAGGGTACATAAACACAGGGCCAGCTCCAGGGTTTTTGCTGCTCCAAGCGGCAGAAGAAGGGGAAAAAAGACAAAAAACAAGCCACTAGTGTGACTGGCGGCAGCTCCACCATGCTGCTTTCTTCTTCGGCGGCAGGTCCTTCCCTCTGAGAGGGACCGAAGGACCCAGCGCCAAATTGCCGACAAAGAGCCCAACGTGCTGCCCCTTCCTCTTGGCCGCCCCAAGCACCTGCTTGCTGAGCTGGTGCCAGCCCTGAATAAACATTATTCCTTCAAGTAATTGTCCACCCAGATTCTACCCTGGGTGACTAAACACACAGTTGTTTGTTTTTGCTTGAAGGTCAGTAACAGGAATCCTACTTAAACAATGACTGCAAGACAGCACAAATAAAACAGGCATCCTGGAAACCTCTATTAAAGAACAGCGTCATGTAAACATGTGGCTCAAGTTTCACATAGTGGGTCTACAAATTTTCTGGTATAGGGACATTCTAAAACAGGCAGCAGAGGCAGCCTGCGCTTTAATGGAATAAACTCTGATGAGGTGGCTCTAACCTGCCAAACTCATAACATGTTCTCATATAGGTGGAGGTCCGATTTGGTAACCTCTGAGAGGATACAGGTTGCACTTTAACTCTATCAGTAAAGGCCACAAAAAGTCTGGATGTGTTCCTGAATGATTCTGTTTCAAGTAAAGAGACCGTGTCCATATAATAAAGTGTGTGAAGTGTAGCTTCCCCGGCTTGCAATGAGGCTTGAGAAAGAAAACAGGGAGGTGACTGGATTGGTTAGTATGAAACACTGGAAAAACTTTGGGCAGGAACTTGAGATAAGGTCCAAGTGTGACTCTATTCTCCTTAAACACGGTATAAGTGTCAGAATCTGTTCTACACTTCAAGCTGATGTAACAGCAGTTTTCATAGATAAGAAGAAAAGGGATAAAATAGGTAAGGCTGCTAAGGGCTCAAAGGGGGAAGCCATCAGTCCTGCTAATACTAATAGTGAGGTCCTACGAGTGGGCTCCCACACTGGAAGAAAAAGGCTCTTCAGGAATCTTGCCACTTTAGGGTTCAAAACTACAGTACAGACCTGGGTAAGATGGTGGTATACAGATATTGCTGCTACTTGAACCCTTATGGAGTCAATGGAAAACCCAGATTGTTTCAGAGCTAGCAAACAGTTCAACATTGCTGAAATGGGTGACATAAAGGGAGAAAGCTGATGCCAAAATAATCAGAGAGAAAGCCTCTTCCACGTAATGCTGAAAATAAGTCTGTCTAAAGGTTTCTTGCTTTGTTCATCTTCTTTCAGTGGACATCATGTAGCCAGTATCCCAGCTGTCAGAAGTAAGGATGCTGGATTCAAGTGTAGGATCCTACCATTGTTCTGTGAGAATACATCAGGCAGAACAGGTAAAGTGATTGGGGAAGTGGCTGTGAGGAGCAAATACCAGAACTGCCTGGCCCATGCTAGGGCTATCAGAATGATCAGTTCTGTGTCTTGCTTCACTTTCTTCAGTACCCTTAATATCATGGGAACTGTTGGAAAGGCATACATCAGTTCCAACTGTCCACAGGATGAAAACGGCATCTGACAGGGAGGATAAAAATATGCAGCCTGGATTAATTTGAGGGTGCAAACTGCACATACCACAAACAGATCCTTTGTTCAGCATATCTTTAATAAATGAAATTGGTAAATCATATCCATAAGGACAAAAAGACTATTAAAAACCCAAATTATTGAAAAAACTAAGGTAGTTCCACAAAAGATACACACATACAACATCAAAGTCCCTAAAGTTGTTATACTCACAAACTTCCAGAGACCACTGAAAACACAGATAAAGGTAGCCAGTGGGATACACAAAAAGTGGGATGTGACACACCAGTTTACATGTCCTGTCAAGCCTAACATGCCCACTAGGGTTGGGTACACAACTTCTTTATATACCCTTTTCCCATTCTACCCACATATGTCCAGGACCATATTTAATGAGATTTCAGCTCTCCTGTGTGTGTGTGGTATTCCAGAGAACCTTGTTCGGTAATCCAGCTAACCATTATTAAACTTCCAAGGTTGGCATAAGTCATTAACATTCACCCCTTTCCCAATACTTTAGATACATCAAAGCACTTAGCTCCATGGATACATGTACCCCTAAGTTTCCCACCAAAACTGCTACTCTAACTTTTTACTTCTTTAAGATTAGGTTGTTTGTCACAAGCTGCATTTTTCTAAATCTCCTAACCTTGGGTCAAGTCCTCATCCTAAATTTTATGTTGCCTCTTGCTAAGCCTACCTGAATAATATTCCTCATTTCATATGCTTCCCTACTTGCATTTCAACTATACTAATCACTTTTAATAAAGCAATTTAGCCAGCAGCAAATAAATTAAGCTTGCTTCATAACCTCCGTAGAGTTGGCTCATCTGTCAACAAATGGTGATTTAAAAAAATTAGATTTATTGACTTCTTAAATTTAAATGTATTACAGTTTTTATTTTTAAAATAAATCTATTAAATTACATTTGACATTGAAGTCTACACTTCTTATAATCTATTAAAATAATTTAAATTAAAACACAAAAAATATTAAGCAGTACATGTTTGCTGCCAAATTTTAAAAAAAGTCAAAGTCACTGAACTGGTGGAAGTTACTGGCTAAGTAACTGGAACCTGAGATTACTGAAGTGCTAAACCAGCTTTGGACAACAGAAGCCTCTTTTGTAGCTGCAGAGATGATATTTTCTTCTTTACAGTTTATTCAACGAGATCTGCTCAAAGTTAAGAAACCAGGAATTGAAAAAGCAGTGAAGCTTATTTTCGTCTACCAAATAGCTAAACAAAAACTAGGTGCAAGATCTTCTAGTTCTAAAATCTTGAAGGACACGGTGATCAAAAACAATGAGTTCAGTTCACTGACTATAGATCAGTGGTCACCAACCGGTAGATCGCAATTTATCAGTCAATCGCAGAGCCTCTGCTAGTCGATCACAGTCTCCGGCTGCTAAAAGTCCAACGGCGCAGCAGGGCTAAGGCAGGCTCCCTGCCTGCCCTGGCCTCGCTCCCGGAAGCAGCCAGCACATCCCTGAATGGGGGGAGGGAGAGGGATGAAGGTCTCCATGCGCTGCTCCTGCCAGTAGGCACTGCCCCCGCAGCTCCCATTGCCCGGGAATGGGGAACTGCGGCCAATGGAAGCTGCAGGGGCAGCCATGGAGCCACGTTACCCCCCCCCCCACACCCCCGAAGAGGCCACAGGGACATGCCCACAGCTTCCAGGAGCAGTGCGGGACCGGGGCAGGCAGGGAACCTGCCTTTACCCTGCTACACCTCCACCCAAGGTAAACACTGCCCAGTGGGAGCCTGTACCCCTGCTGCACCCCAACCCCCTGCCCCAGCCCTTAGCTCCCTCTCAGAGCCAGCACCCCAAACCTCCACCAGCACCCCAATTCCCTGCCCTGAGCCCCCTCCTGCACCTAAACTCCCTTCCAGAGCTTGCACACACTCCTGCATCCCAAACCCTTGCCCAGACTCAGACCCCTTCCACACTCCAAACCCCTCAACCCCAGCCCAGAGCTCACACTCCAACTCCCTGCCCAAGCCCAGTGAAAGCGTGTGAGGCTGAGTGAGAGCGAGCGACGGAGGGAGGAGGGATGGAGTGAATAGGGCGGGGTAGATTCAAAAAGTGACCTTGTGCTTAAAAAGATTGGAGACCACTGCTATAGATAATACTTCTTTGTTTAATAAATTAGTTTTAAATGCACAACATGTATAGATGAACTTTTTTCCTATGTAACCAGCACATAAGGTAGTTTTATTTATTAACAAAGTTTAAAATAATGTTTTTGTGCATTTTTAATCAAATTTCACTCAAATACAGCTTGACACCAACTGTAAGCAAAAAATTAAACACCTACCGAAAAGTTATGCTATATAATTGCTCAAATAAATATATAAAGATATAGTGTATCCTCCTGGTTAGCAAAAGGAAACACTCAAATTTTATGTAAAGGCTATATTTAGTTTAAACATATGTTGATTCGCACAGTTACCAAGTGGTGAGAATCAACCTTTCTCTGGGAAAATAATGAAAAAGTACAAATGCACATGACTGAAATTAATATTTAAAACAAAGGTTCCAGGCTTGCTGCTCTAAAACAAGATTAAAATCAGACTGATTTAAATCAATCGACCCTGTCAGCTGATAGGGAACATAGTCTTGAATCCTCTCTGGAACATAAAGTCTGATGTTTGTTCTGGTCTTTGACAAGCATATCTATTCCAAGACATCCCCACTTGCAAAAGATGTCTGTAGGATTGAGACTTTGACAGACCACTTGTGGTTGTTGGAGAATTGCCTACTGAATTGATCTGCCAAGGTGATCTAAAGGCAAGGAAGGTACAGAGCCACCAGTACCATTTAGTTCAGAATGTACAATTCCACAGTGATATGGCTTCTTGACTAAGTGGGGATGGCCTTCCTTCTCCTTGCACATTGACATAATGCACAGGAGTATTGTCGTCTGTCAGCACTTGTATTGTGGATCCCTGAAGAAGAGGCAGACTCACTTTGTATGCCAGAGAGATGGCTCTGAGCTCTTGAACCTTTATATGGAGACAGGCTTCCTGAGGGGAACACAGTCCCTCAATTTGAACATGTTTGTCATAGGATATGGCTGTCTCTTAGTGCCCCTTTCTGTTCAAGAGTGGCCCCACTGATGCTCCTTGCTTCAGTTTTCTTCCCTGAGGTGGATCACCTTGGCTTTCCACATACAGACTAGTTCTGTACATATAGTTGGTCCTCTAGCCAAGTCAGAAACAACCTAATTATTTCTGGGAGTAACAAGAGAACAATTAAAAGTCTCAGCCAACAAAGATTCTTCCATCCTTCATAGGCTTCTCTTCAGCCCTCCCTCTGGACCCTGTTTCTCAGCCACTTTCTGAGATATCTTTGAGTCTTTTTCCTGCTCTGGTATAGCCCATTCGACACCAGGCTGATTCCTCTGGAGTACCTGGCTTCCTGCAGACCCTAGTTCAGAGCCTTCCAAAAGAGTTTGTTTGTTTTCTGTGTCTCTAAATCCCAGCTAATTAATTATGGCACAGGTGGGGCCAAGAAACAAACAGATGGATACAGAAAGATGGAGGAGTACAAGGAAACAAAGAGATAATATTGGTCAGCATGATTGACAGAGGTTTAAGTACACAAGCAGCCTAATTGTTGTCTAGTTTTTTGCAGACATACCAGCAAAGGACAACATTTGAAGAGGGCTTTGAAGGAGAACAACCAAAAGGCCTTGTGAGTGTTTGCAGAGAAATGCTTTCAAGCACTCAGGTGCAACCTGGGAGAAAGCAAAAAAGTGCTTGTTTGAAAATACAAAACATGCGTAAGAGTTAACCTTACTTTAAAAGGGGGAGGGATAGCTCATTGGCCTGCTAAACCCAGGGTTGAGAGTTCAATCCTTGAGGGGGCCACTTAGGGATCTGGGGCAAAATCAGTACTTGGTCCTGCTAGTGAAGGCATGGGGGCTGGACGCAATGACCTTTCAGGGTCCCTTCCAGTTCTATGAGATAGATATATCTCCATATATTCATTTTATTTAACCTCATGACTACTGCAATAGCCACTGCGTACAATGCAGTTTTAAATGCATCCTGCATCGCCTGTAGCGATTTGCAGAAAAACTATAAATCTGTCATGGCAGAAGGAATCTCCTTCTGGTGTTCTTAAATTGAGACAAGAAATGATATTAAGAAAGGAAGACCTGATAGTGTATTCACTAGCTAAAGAGATCCAATTTCTTTGGGTGTTTTTCTCTCAGTGTGAATTTATGAGGTCCTCCATGTTTTGATCTTTCCTGAACTGCTGCCACTACAAAAGAAACCCGTGTCAGATGCAAATAAAAATTAACAGTCAAATCCCTTAGCAGAGATCTGATATCTCCGTAGTTCTTTTTCTGATGTGGCCAAGATGAATGGAGGGTTTTGGAAGACAGTCTTTTGTAGGCTCCAGTAGACCGTCATTAATACACAGGGCAAGCCTCTTTGGAGTGATATCTTTGGATATAGCAATGGAGGAAAAGTCCACCTCCTCTGAGTTGATTCTGAAGTTGGTGGTTTGGCTATCACCAGCCTTACTCTTTCCAAGAAAGGTGACTATGTTATTGGGATCTCTACCAAGTCACAGTGAATAGCTTAGGTGAAAAGACAGATAGTGCCAAGGTAGCGGGTATCACAAAGGTAGTCAGTACCGAATGGAAAGTGCTGTGGCTATTTTCACAGATTCATTCTGTGACAAGTTTTGAGGTACCCAGGTTACCATGCTCCACTTATTCAGAGGGTATTGTATGTACTGACTTGGAAGATGGTGATCCTTCGGTCTCAATCTGTCATGTGCCAGGGATGGTGACCTGAATCTGGGCTCATCTTTGGAACTGTGCTCCTTTCTGTCCCAACCAGACATTGATGCCAATATAATGGTCCAAACAAGGCCTCTGAGTGAACATGGCTTGGGAGCTAGTAGTGAAATCATGGCTCTGCTCAGTATAAGAGGATGCTTGCACTGATTGCCACAGTAGAAATATTTCCAGACACACCTTCCTCACTCTGAGCATATCCGGAGAATGAACGAGATAGAACATTGCTCAAGGACATGTCCTTCTCCAAGATAGAGCAAGTACTGTGAGTGTCTGTCATTAACAGACATCACAGAATCATATGAAGAACATGTCTTAAACCCCAGTGATATGGCTTCTACTATAATGCTAGCATCCTCTATACAAAGGGGTGGGTGGGATTTCTAGGCTAACTGAAACTTAATTATATCTTTATCTATTTGCCAGGAGAATAAAAAAGGAAAACCTATATTAACAATACTAGCAATGATAGCTATACTAAATAATATACACAAGGCTAAGGAAAATTTCACTGATTAAATGGACACTGCACAGGGTTCCCTTTCACTCTCATTGGCTGTAACAGGTAGGAACGAGGAGCGTTTGGGCTCACTTCACCCTTTATGTCCTCAGGTGGGAGAGCATAAAGGTACGTAGTGTGCAGGTGTGGGCCCAATGAACACTGCTTTTAAAAATTATCCTACTCACACACCAGAAGTAGAATCCATGCAGACAATCACTCCAAGAAATACAAGTTTACCTCTTTAGATAAGTCATTTCTTTCTCTGGCTTGTGCTTTGTGCGACACTTCTAATATTTCATATTTTCTTCTGAGCTCTGACAATTCATGTTCAAATGCATCTCGTTCACTATTAAAACAAAACCAGATTATGATGAAATTCATTCAGTGAAATGAAAATAAGTCCTCAAACCTCATGTATCTCTTTAATTTCACCCATCTTCTGTGTTCATCTAACATTGGCGTCTCTTTCCCTTCATTCAATGTAGCCACTATTAGTGCAAGTCCTTCACTTCCTCATTTCCTGTTATCTGGAACTGCTTTCTTGTGCCATTTCACCTTATTACTATTCAACTCTCAACTGTTTTCATATTTCTCATCTGAAAACACATCAAGTCAGTCTACACTAGATTTCTCTTCTCGCTTTGCTTTTGTATTTCTCAAATTTAACTTTAGGCCATATTATTGTCTCCTTTTAACAATGGACAATGATGAAGTGTCTATGCCTATTCTTTAAATCTGTCAAAAGACTTTGATAACACTGACCACGACATTTGGTTGACTCTTTCGCACACAGTTGCAGGAGTGAATGAAAATGCTTGAGTGACATCATCCCCATCTTTATGAGAGAACCCAAAGGATTGTTATGAATAATTGTTCCTCTGTTCTGAAGATTCTCTCTTCTAAAGTGGTACATGGAGCTATATCAGGGATCAGCAACCTCTGGCACACAGCTCACCAGGGTAAGCACCCTGGCAGGCCGAGTTGGTTTGTTTACCTGCCGTGTCCACAGGTTGGCCAATCACGGCTCCTACTGGCCGCAGTTCGCCACTCCAGGCCAATGGGGGCTGTAGGAAGTGGTGCGGGCCAAGGGATTTGCTGCGTGCCAAAGGTTGCCGATCCCCGAGCTAGATCATCCTCTTGTTCAACATATGTATGATATTGTTGGGAAAGTTAGTGGGTTATAACACATTCAGCATGCCTATGATTCTCCAGGTCTACATCTCTATACTATCTGACCCAATCAGAGCAGTGGAACAAGTTATTCAGTGCCAGCTTGGGGCTGGGATGAAAACTAGCCAACTGTAATGTAACCCAAACAAGACTGACATAATGTTGGCAAATAGGGTAAGGAGCCAGAAGACTTGGCAAAACTCTGAGGGAGTGTGACCACTTTGTAAAACTGATGTTCAGTGTGGACACACAGACAGATCATGTGCTACTCCTGGATTCCCGGGCAATACCCAGGCCCAAGAGTGCTTTTTTTGCCATCTGCACTTAGCAAGATAACTGAAACTTTGCCACAATTATTTACACCTTTGTCACCTTGAGATTAGATTGCTATAATAAACATAGATCAACACTTAAAATTTTTCAGAAGCTGAAGCTAGTGAAAAATGATGTGACTTGCTTATTAAATGGAGTTGCATATTGGAAGCACATTAGATCAGTGATCCATGATATATATTGGTTTCCAATGAACTTTCAGGTATAATGCAAACTGCTTATTTTTAACTTTTAAGCCACAAATGGTTCAAGACCTGGCTATCGGAGAGATCAACTCTCTCAATGACATATTGCCACACTTAAGATTAGCAGAGGTGCCTGATCTTGCTCAATGTAAACAAGACAAAAGTGGGAGTTGATGGCAAGTTGTTTTTTCTGTACGAGTCCTCAGTGTTGGAACTTAAGCCCCCAGCGATCTGCCAGAGGCCAGATTTATTAACCTTCTGGACACAGCAACGCTCATCTGTGGGCTGGGCTGAAATACATGTTTTTTGCTTTATTTTGCAATTGTTAATTTACAGGATAGGCACACACAGCATAAAATAAACAAACACCAGTAGTTACATTTTAGAAATAAGGGAAAAAAATAGCTTCCTGAGGTAAGGAATCCCTTCACAATGAAGCTTTTAAATCTGTGCTCACACCAGAACCCACAGAGGAACTCCGTTTCCAAATCTGTGGATCCCCAGGCCTGCCCCTTTGCATTGCTCTGTGGGCATCTCTCCCTCTCGTAGCATGAAGGGGAGTACAAAGCCCTTTACTACTTAACTCTGTGAAGCATTTTGGGACACAGCTATATTTTATTAAACTAATATTAATATTTGTTTAGCTAAAATGCAAATAAAACGAACCCAGTATGCTATGCAACACTAACTATATGGATTAAAGGAAATTAGGGAGGGTTCTATCATGTTCTTCAATAAATAGAAAAGAATCATGGGCCAAAATTTTCTAACCCAGCTGCCTAAAGCTAGGCTTCTAAAAAAATCATATTTAGGTACCTAAGTAGAAGCAGACTGATTTTTACAGGAGGGCCAGGCAACCCCAGATCCCAATGAAGATGACAAGAGCTGCACATGCTGAATATTTTGGAAAAGTCAGAACACTTGAACAAACAGACCGTTTCTGTTTAAGCAGTCTAACTTTCCAAAACATTCAGCATCTGCAGCTCTTTTCGTCACTGGGAATGGGTTGCTTAGCACTTCTGAAAAAATCAGGCCACTTCAACTTCAGGCACCTAGCTTCAGGCAACCAGGTTTGAAAATGTTGTTCAGTGCTTCTTGCAGAATCAGACATCACCATAAGCTGAACAATTTACTTATCAAGTTGAGAAATAATTTATCCACAAATATTTGTGAGTAGGCATCAGTCAAAAAAACAGAATGGAGTTCACATTAAGGGCTATCACCTTGATTAACAAAAATATTGACATAATTTTCTATTAATATCACTGAGCATAGTACTCTGGAGATGCACTGACCGTTTTACTTTATCATAGTTCTCCTGCCTGTAGTCACCTTGCTGAATCATCTGTTTGGTATCTGCTAGTTCCAGTGTCAAACGTTGACATCTAACTTCTAGCTCTGAACGACTTCTTCGCTCATCTTCATAGCTCTATAAGTAAAAATAAGTAAAATAATCAAAGCTCCATTGATATTTTCTTGACTTAATGATGTGGTAACTGTGAGAATAAAAACAAAGACTTATTGCATTATGTGTAGTCTAGGTTTGTGTGTCTGAATGATGAGGTTTCCACCTCTTCTCTTCGCAGACTACGTTACAACCTAATAGATCTTTCACTGTCAAGAAATACTGACCTATATATATTTGGCCTACTTTTTTCCTCTTCTTATTTTAATTAGTTGATTAACATGGCTACTTTCTCACTCACTTTCTTCCCTGGTAGGTTTTTTTGTAGATTCATACTGTTTAAAGTCAGAGGGACCTTTAGATCATCTAGTCTGACCTCCTGTGTATCACAGGTCATTAAATTTCACTCCAATAACTTGGTCTGCCTAAAGCATAACTTCCTGAATGGCATTTCTAAGAGCCTTTATTCCTCTTAATTCTTTTGCCAATATTCATTCTGCATTTTTCCTGATCTTGTTTTTTCTTAGCCCTTTAGAATACGATATATGGTAACACACTGGTAGTCAGATCACTAAATTAATCTTAAACTTCTTGCGTGAAGCTCAATATGTAGATCCTAAACGTTTCCACAAATCAAATAGTGCATGTCAGGCCTAGCTTCATTAAGCCACCTATTGCATTATATCATGATTCATAACATCTTTTTGTAGAACTTGCTTCATTTATAGGAAAGCATGTATACAGAATACATGCTTCAGATTATCTAACCTTAATCACAGACAGCTACCAAACCTAAGAACATTCAATACTTATAGCTAGCCATATCAGAGTTGCTCAGGGAGAAATCCTTCTTCTTGTGACATTCCACTGTTTGATCTTTTGCCCTGTCAATATTTAACTTATTTAGCATTCAACCTCACCAGCAAGCTGCCTTACAATTTAAATATGGATGTGGGTACAGGCAGTAAAATACAACATTCCTGATCCAGCATAGACAGGATGCTGCTTTCTAATTACTGGAATAAAAGGAAAAAACAATATATTTCAAATCCCTGGCATGGTCAGTCAATAGATAGATGCTGCCACTACGTGGTGAGGGAAAAACAAATCTAAGATGATAAAGCTTATACTGATTACATCTGTTTCAATATTACTGCAGTTTTTGCAACATATCCCATTTTTAGTAACATTCATCTGAAATTGGATTACCTTTCAGAATTTTAACTGTAGTAAAAAAAAAGGGATAATTTATTGCAGGGGTTGGCAACCTCTGGCACGCGGCTCACCAGGGTAAGCACCCTGGTGGGCTGGGCCAGTTTGTTTACTTGTCGCGTTGGCAGGTTCGGCCGATTGCGGCTCCCACTGGCCGTGGTTCACTGCCTCAGACCAATGGGGGCGGCGGGAAGCTGCAGTCAGCACATCCCTCCTCCACGCCACTTTCCGCCGCCCCCATTGACCTGGGACAGCGAACCGTGGCCAGTGGGAGCCGCGATCGGCCAAACCTGGCTATATGGCAGGTAAACAAACTGGCCCAGCCCACCAGGGTACTTACCCTGGCGAGTTGCATGCCAGAGGTTGCCGACTCCTGATTTATTGCTAAGTAGCAGAATGGGTTAACATATTGGTGAAGAGCTTTCAAATTACAATTCCAGCACAAACAAAATATGTTTGGTTGTCACCACCTCTTATCCAGCTAACATTTGTCTCTGTCATAAAACCATCACTCTTAGACCTGAGAAGGGATGCAAATTCCAAATTAATGGGTGATGTATATTCAGGTCAGATTTAAGGTGGTCCGAAAACAAGTGATTGTGAAATCTGTACCAATATGGCATTTACTGCACATAAAATGAGCATAAGGATGTAGGAAAGGAAAAAGCAAGTAACAAGGGGATACATCTTAAACTATTAACTTGATCATTCTTATCCCTTTATGGCAACATTTAATTCACAGTTGAATTTGCCCCCATAAGTGGCAGTGTCTGTTCAAGTCAGGCCTTGGACTGAAACGGTATGATTCATACAGATCATGACTGAAGTTTAATGTATGAAATTAATTCCAATTCCATAACTGCTAAATTTCCTCCATAATTTAAATGAAGATTGAACTGCTGGTTTATAATGTGCCTAGTTAAACTAGGAGAGAAAATATTTTACAGACAGCAGAACCTTAAGAGACATTTTTTATTTGCATAGGTATAGTATCTAAAGACAGGAGAAAGTTAAAACTATGGAAGCAATACTAAATGATCAAGAAAAGCATTATTTCGCTTTTGTTTTAAGTTAAACATTCACTAACGAAATAGAATTAAGTCAAAGGAGTGAGATAAGGGTGTTCAGCATTTCACTGGATAAGGCCCTTATTTGGATATCATTATAAAAGTTTTAGTCTCTCCCTTGTCTCAAGGGTGTTTTAAACACTACTACATTTAAGTACCTACACCTATAATTATTTGAATGGGAATATATTAAGTACATACTGATGG
The DNA here is from genome assembly GCF_003597395.2 of Chelonoidis abingdonii. Lineage (NCBI taxonomy): Eukaryota > Metazoa > Chordata > Testudines > Testudinidae > Chelonoidis > Chelonoidis abingdonii. Next base: position 293,905,927 of record NC_133769.1, read on the forward strand.
ATGTTCTTTAAGGAGAAAAGCAGGCGGTTGCATTTTTTGAAGGGGAGGGAAGGTGAAGTAAGAGGTGACAGAGAAATGCTGTGCATGCACAATACGTTGTTATTTTCAGATCTCTTTAGAGTAATTTAAAACACAAATTTCTTCAAACAAGGTAGAAAAAACACTGGTTCACATGTCTGTATCGCTGAAATTTTAAAATCAATAATTTACAAGTTAGCCAAGTACAAAAGCCATTTTTAATGTCCATTAATAAAATAAGACATTGTGACAACTCAAGAACATACAGTGCTTTAATTTTCCCAAAACACACGCTTATAGGCTGAGCCAGCCATGAAAAGTTTCAAGGGGAAAAGGTAAAATGAGTCAGTCTAAGCAACTATTATCAAGGATTTGGAAAAGAAAATGTGTTCTCACAACCTTAACCACAGCAATGCAATTATCTTAATTCCAACTTCGTGCACAACAGTATAAATCTTAGATGTATTCTTTAAAAAGAAATTTTATGATATTGAGTGCAGCCAATGTTTCAATATACTTTGGAAAAAAAAAAAAGATATTTCTGCTTTTTTTGTGTCTCTTCCCCTTCTTTACTAGAAGGAAGACAACATGATTTAAAGTAAATTTGAATCTTATTCCTTAATTGTAGTCAGTCTTTTATTTGTGGCATCACAAATCATTGCTATGGGGTCCAGTTTGAGATCATAAAGATTATTATTTCAGTAGAGGAACAAATAGCAAGAGCAGGTGAACATCAAAGCACTGCAATCCTGTTTTCAAGTCTTCAGCAATAAATAAAAATAGGGAAAGAATAAAACCAAGGAAATTAGGAAAAAAAAAAAAAAGAGGTAAATGTGAAAATACAGCAGATGTGTTTCCAAATAATATCTGTCAAAGTTTTCTAAATTTTTATTAAATATGCACCCGATGACAGAGATACAGATTTTCATTATTAGTACAAATATTAAGCAAATTAATATTGTGAGAAAACAATTGCTTTGCAAGTATTAAAGAAATTAATGCCCCACTATTAAACCTCTAGTCTCTTACCTGATCTGAAAGATATCTGGAATGGAAATGTACTCATTTGACAGAACAGGGTTATTTTACTACTCATTTTCATAGCTGGGTTACTAAAGCATACAAACCTCCATCACACACTTCAACTGCGACTTGTAATAATTTAGGTCTTCAGATAGGCTGTCTTTTCTCATCTGTAGTTCATTTACTTCTTTTCTTAATGGATGGACTACTTCATAGAATCGAATCTAGAAAAGAAAGGAAACAACACTGTCACTCCTCAAAAATGCAGATATTAGAACACCCTTGAAATTAGCAAAAAAAGCAAATAAATTCTAGTAAGAGAACAATTAAAACACTTTATGCCACTAACTTAAAAATCTCATATTTGTTTCTATTACTTTCTATTAACGCATACATTACTTACTACACAACTTTTTACATGTACTACTCTATTACTCTGGGCTGAGCTACACTAATGCTGTAAGTCAATCTAAGTTACGCTATTTCAGTTACATAAGTTATGTAACTGAAGTCGCTGTAACTTAACACAGTGTAGACACCACTTTAAGTCAATCTATGTCGACGGGAGATGCTCTCCTGTTGACATAGCTTTCGCCTCTCGGGGACGTGGAGTACAGACTTCAATGGGAGAGTACTCTCGCATCAACTTAGAATATGTTCACCAGGCCCACTAAATCAACACTGCTGCATTGATCGCATTGTAGACATGGTCACAGTTTGTATTCAATAGACTTTCAGACTCAATTTTTTGTTCCTTGTTTTTATTCTTTCCACACTAAGCATTCACACTAATTACACCTCTACCCCAATATTACGTGACCAGATATAACACGAATTCGAATACAACGCAGTAAAGCAGTGCTCCAGAGGGCAAGGCTGCGCACTCTGGTGGATCAAAGCATGTTCGATATAATACGGTTTCACCTATTACGCAGTAAGATTTTTTCGCTCCCAAGGACAGCGTTATATTGGGATAGAGGTGTAGATGCAACAGAGTAGAGTACCACAATACTAGCTTCTCTTACTCTATTTTATGTTCATTCCACCATTAAACATGCAACTAACATAAAGCAGTTGATGTGGCTCAAGATCCTCACATATTCCCTTCATACTTCTAAAAATTATCTCACCAAGTTTAAAATCAACATTACTCTTTCTCCCCCACCACTTCTGTACAGAAGTATTTTTATTCATCATGCCAGGTGAAGCCAATGAGGATCAAAATCATAATCCCTGTCAGTCTCACACAATCGCCAACACTGCTTAAAGCACTACTTTGTAGATGCACAGATGGGATATGAATTATCCTCCATTTCCTTCTGCTGCAATTGTGAGAGAAAGAAAGAGGAGGGTGACCAGTCACTGGGATGTTTATTGAAAGAAACTCCAAAGTAAAATATTGATTCCCAAAATGTTGATGCTTACCTATTTAAATTTGAGAAAAGAAAGAAAAAGGGAAATTCAACTTCCAAAGAAATAAGAATTCCAATGGTCTTGACAATGCTCATTCTAAAGTAGAGCATTTATAAGTAATTTTTCCAACCATCGTGACGAGATCTCTTTTTGCCAGCTTCTCATTTATAACAGCTCCAAGATCAATTACACCCTGCAGTTTTTATTCTGACAAACACCTGCTTCTATGGTGAACGGCCTTACCAGTGATCCTGTTATAAAATTTATTTTCGAAGATTTCTCATAGCAAGTTTTAAAAGCCCTTATTGAAAGGGCTTTAGCCTAAGTCAACTAGGCCTTTTTAAAAATCATACAAAATATATTTTAAAAAATACACAAATCTGTATGTGTATATATCTATATATACCTAGATATAGCTATAGATATATCTGTTTTTCTGTATACTCCCGGGATCGTAACTATGTGGTTTGAAAAAGCTATAAATTAAATACAGAGAATGGTGGAATGCACTATTTGCTTATGCAGTGGCACACCATATGTGTACACGCCCACACACAGGTTGGCATCAAGGCTATTTAACTGTCCATCTTCAGTCAAACTTTATTTCTCCCCTACATTTTGAATGCTTTGAAACAGATCATTTCATCTATCACCTTCGAAGTCCTGAAATTCTTTATATATTATACATACACACACTTTTTTTTAATATGTGAATATATATAAAATCTGTGAATAGTTGTTTTTTTAAAAACAGGTCCAACTTCGGAATTATGTCTAATTATCAACAAATAAGTGGGGATTAAAACATGCCTGTATTTTTATTTAAGTCCTCCATGTGATGGTACATATAGTGTCATTAGAACCATTCTAGAGACCTGCCGCAGACTAGAACTAGCCTTCTTGGGTCAAGTAAGCTTGGGTCACATTTACTTATTATTATTCCTTTTACCTCATGAAGGTAAACAAGGCTAAAACCAAAAAGGAACTCAGGCACTTAACTGCCACTTTGGCACCTAAATCTGAGACTCAGCCATGTCGCTAAAAGCTGCGTAGTGTAGACAAAGCCTGAGGCAGCTACTGATATTCACAAAATTCCTGCTCAAATGCCTCCAAACCCCACAGGTGCCTAAACTTGTTTGGTGCCTAAATTTTTGCAAAAAAAGTTCCGTAGGTACCAATGTTTCTGCCTTTAGGCATCCACATTGCAGCCTCGCTTCAGGTGGCCGGCTGCCTAAGCCCCAGAGCAAGTCACAAACTGAGGGAAGATAAGATGAAGAATCCCTAACCTGCATGTAGGACTCAATCCAGTAGGCATGCTCAGAGGCGGTCTCACCCCACATGTAACAAGAGGAAAAGGAGGAGGCACTCCCTCATAACTTTTAGCCTAGTGGTTAGGGTACTCACCCAGGATGTGGTTCAGGCCAGCCCCCTGCTGATGAGGAAAACGAATCTGAACAAGAGTCTGCTACTTCTCAGGTGAGTGCTCCCTTAACCGCTACTCTTGAAACGGTTCCACTGTGAATAACTACTTAAGCATTAAGGCAGAGTGTGAGAAAATGACTTTAGCCTGGTAGAAAGGGCACTCACCTGGGAGGTGGGAAACTCAGGATTAGTCCCACGGCTCCAGCGTGGATTTATTTATTTATCTATCCAAAATGGAATAGCTCAACAGGAGAGACTGAGGGAGCCTCATATCAGAATATTCCATAGCCCAGTCATTAGGGAACTCATGGGACAGGAGGCAGAACACTGTTCAAATCCCTTCTCCTCATCAGACAGGGGGGACTTGAACCAGCTGTCTCCCACACCCTGTGTGAGTACAATACACCATTGGGCTGAAAGTCTATGTTTCTCGTTGTTCCCGGCATTTATATACTACTTTCCAAAATTTATTTTGCAGGGTTAAGGCAGGGGAAAGCCAACATAAAATTTTCAATGTCCAGGCTAATCTCTGTGTTAGAAAAGCTACAAGATTCTTTCAAACTTCAGTTAGTCTCTGAACAAACCAAAACAGTATTGTGGTGTTCCACATTTACTGTGTTTCAGTTCCTTCTACATTTAATTTGCTCATTTTACAAGTATAAAGATGGTTTTGCTAGAAACTCAAACTGCCACAAGCTGTGGGATGCCAGTTAAGACTGCATTTTTTCTGTTCATATAATAAAAATTCTACATGACAAGTTCTACCCTTAGTTTATTCAAGTTCTGTGCAAACATAATGAAGACAATGAAATTTCACAGGTGAAAGTGAGGAAATAATTTTGTTGACTGTGCATGAGTAACAGAAGTATATGGAGATGACAAGAATAGCAAAATTTATATTTTAGTCACTAAAGCAAGCACATAATACTCAGTACACACAAATTTTTGAGCTCACCAATGTAATTTATACATAGACACTTTTCAGAAGAAAAATGTAATTTAAGGTTTATGGGTTTTTTTCCTCCTTGTTGACATTGTGTGTCTGGAAATACAGGTCTGCTGGTACCTCTGTCCTGTCTGTACTTGATCCACAACAGGTGTCTATTACCTTTAGAAAACGTTAGAAACTTCCATGCAATGTCATGAATAAATAGGACATACCTGAACTGTAGAACCTATAGTAAGGACAGCACATAATTGTAAAGTTCCTGAATTCTTTTAGAACTACACCTCTACCTTGACATAATGTGACCCGATATAACACGAATTCGGATAAAGCAGTGCTCCAGGGAGGCGGGACCGCGCACTCCAGTGGATCAAAGCAAGTTTGATATAATGCGGTTTCACCTATAACACGGTAAGATTTTTTGGCTCCCAAAGACAGCGTTATATCCAGGTAGAGGTATATCTGAAAATTTAAAATGTTGGTTACATGCTCTGTGCAACAGCAAAATATCACTGTACCACCACCTTGTGGTTGGTTAACACTAACCAAAACAAAACATTCAACTTACTAGCTAAAGCAGTGGTTTTCAGACTATTTGTATTGGTGACCCCTTTCACACAGCAAGCCCCTAAGCATGACTCCCCCTTATACATTAAAAATGGGGGTGGGGAGTAATTTAATGGGAGCTGTCAGCCCCACAAAGCTGATAGCTCATGACCCCCCATGTAACCACCATGTGACCCTGACTACCAGTTTGAGAACCCCTGAGCTAATGTCTGCTATCTGTATTAACCTATAAAATACTAGAATTTAAACTTGTGATCTCCTTTCATTCAAAATCTAGATAGAATAAACTTAACTAAAAGATACTTTCTGCTGTAAGCCTGGTATAGAAAATTTACTGACTAAGGACTATATCATAAGAACGGCCATACTGGGTCAGACCAATGGTCCATTTAGCCCAGTATCCTGCCTTCTGACCGTGGCCAATGCCAGATGCTTCAGAGGGAATGAACAGAATGGGCAATCATCAATGATACATCCCCTGTCATCCATTCTGAGCCTCTGGCAAACAAAGGCTAGGGACACTGAGCATGGTGTTCCATCCCTGCCCATCTTGGCTAATAGCCATTGATGGACCTATCCTCCAGGAACTTATCTAGTTCTTTTTTTAACTCTGTTATAGTTTTGGCCTTCACAACATCCTCTGGCAGAGAGTTCCACAGTTCTTATGTTCTTACGGATCCAAGGAAAATCCTTCATCTCTACACTGTTTAGATTCTAATAGGGCAGAATAACTGAACAAGAAGATGGACTGTTGTTCCAGGAAGTTTGTGTGTTTCAAACTCATATGCTCACCCTGTTCCTTCCTTTGCCACTTAACCTCCCTGCTGCCTATCATACAAGTAAAACAAATCTCATCCCCTTCTTGTTTTTGTCATTTCAATCTACTAGGCATTAAAGATTGGGTTTAAAAGGCTTCTTCTTCCCACTTGGATGCCACTTTTAATGACTGAATTATATTAGGAAGAGGTGGGAATGGGGGTGAAACAACCTGAGTTTTAAAGGCTTCTCTCTTTCTTCACAGGTACACTGAGTCAGAAAGATCAAGGTACTCATTAAAACCTTTACAAACAGGTTACTAAACCATGATAATTTATATTCTGAATAACAATACAGAACACAAAGTACTCACAGAAACATATTCAGGGATAGAAAGCTCATCTTCAGAAAGAGATTTCAATTTCTCATAATAATCTTCTGTCAATTCCAAGTCACGCAAGCTGCGACGGATATCTCCAGCCCGCTCCCTTAACTGATGATTTGTTTCTTCTAGTTGTTTTTGCCTCATTAAAATGGTTTCCATTTCCTGTTTCATTAGCTCTTGATGTTTTCTATGTAAATATATCAGAAAATTATGATAAACATGTCTAAAGTATTTCTGTTTCCTAACTAATCAATCCTCACAATACTTGAGGTAGGCAAATAATTATTATCCTAATTTTACAGATAAGAACAAGAGTTCACAATTAATTTAATCCTACAAAAAACAAACAAACAAAAAAATCTTTGTTAACTAGAATTAAGATTGCACAAGCCTATTGCCTTTCAAACACAAACCGTAAGAAAGTAAGGCTCTATCTACATTACCTTGCTTTTAGCGACCTGGCTGTGCCGCCACAGCCGTGCTGCTAAAAGGCATGCATTGTAGCTGCTGTTTGTCAGGGCTTGGCTACACTCGAAACTCCAAAGCGTTGCCGCGGCAGCGCTTTGAAGTGCGAGTGTGGTCGCAGTGCCAGCGCTGGGAGAGAGCTCTCCCAGCGCTGCAGGTACTCCACCTCCCCGAGGGGATTAGCTTACAGCGCTGGGGCACTGTTTACACTGGCGCTTTACAGTGCTGTAACTTGCTGCGCTCAGGGGGGTGTTTTTTCACATCTCTGAGCGAGAAAGTTGCAGCTCTGTAAAGTACCAGTGTAGCCAAGGCCTCAGCAGGAGAAAGCTCTCCAGATGATAAAAAGACTTCCATGCCCCTACAGATGTCAGTGGATTTGTGAGCAGGAGAGTGCTCCTGCCAACAAAGCGCTGTTCACACTGACACTTTTCATCAGTAAAACTTTTGTCATTTAAACATCCCGAATGACAAAAGTTTTGCCGACAAAGTTCCAGTGTAGACAAAGCCTAAGACATCTCTAGTTAAAGCAACATTAACATCCAAATAACTTCAACTCACACCTTATCATCCAAACAGGACCAGCGCTAGTATTTTTAGAGCCCTAGGCGCACGGCCATTTCGCCGCCCCACGCGCTGGTCCCGCAGGCTCCAGTGGACCTGCCACAGTCGTGCCTGCGGAGGGTCCCCTGGTCCGCAGCTCCGGTGCAGCTGCCACAGTCGCGCCTGCGGGAGATCCACCGGAGCAGTGGACCGTCCGCAGAAATGCCTGCGGCAGCTCCACTGGAGCCGCGGGACCAGCGGACCCTCCGCAGGCACGACTGCGGCAGGTCAACCGGAGCCGCCTGCCACTCGCCCCGGCAAAATGCCGCCCCCAATAATCCTGGCGCCCTAGGCGATTGCCTAGGCCGCCTAAATGAAAGCGCCGGCCCTGCATCCAAATATAATCACACTCACAGAGACAACCTCCACAACAGATTGCATGTCACTTTCAACATACAGCCATCATAATGCACTCATCGAGATTCTTAGAAACCACACTCAAACAAGGAATCTTAACTCCAATCTCCACAAATGTTAATATGCTATCAATAGACTTTTTAAAATGTTACTATCCAAAATTAGGTAGGCTGATCATGAGTGATGAAGGATTATATGGCATTGGAAAACTTGCTGAATCCCTTAATTGTTCATTTCTAAACATCTGAACATTGAAAAGAGTTTTTGTTTGTATACGTTTATGTAGGTCCACAACTGTTGTAAAGAAAGCCTACTTCTTTTGTATTTTGGTTGAACTTCACTGAAAAACACATTCAATCTAAACTGTTCTTTCAGCAAGGTTTTTTTTGGGGGGGTGGAGGGGAGGAGGAGACTACTCTGTTTTGTTTTTTTAAACAAGCACCCAAAAAGTTTTAATGCGGTTGGTGTACAAGGTTTCAGGATAAATCTTGATCCAGCACATTTTCTGAGGTTCACTAAAGCAAGGCTAGTCCACAAAAGAGACATGTTCTGAAGAAAGATAAGCGTAAGTTATTGATGGGCAGGATATTAGGGTAGTAGACAGAGGAGGATAGAAGAAAGAATGTTTTTCCACTTTGGATAAGCATCTAAATCACTAAACTGTTTTAGGTCTCTGGGCCTAATAATTTGTACAGTACATACTACTTTTTCATCTGTATAGATGACAGAGCACTTCACAAAACTTAGATAAGATGGCACAACTAAGCACACAATTGGAAGACATTTTTCCAAGAGCCACTGTGCTCTTATATCTGAGACCAGTTCTGCCACAAATTACTCCTGGGGGAATTCTGTGCTACTGCACACGTGTATAATTAATAAGCTCCGCTGATTTCAATTTTTTTGCGCTGAAAACAGCTTCTGCCAAAACGTTGCTGCAGTTCTCCCTTTTGCCCACCAGAGGGCGCTATGGCAATAGAACAAAGCAGCAACTCACAGCCAGATAAGGAAGAGAAAGCCTGCCTTTTCACAGCACCTGTGGCCAGGTCAGGACATAGGGGTTATGGGGAGACAGTGTAGGGTGCTGGGGGGGGGGCTGTTATGGAAAAGGCATCCTACCCTGCCTTTTCACAGCACACCCGCTGTGGCAAGGATCAGGCCACATAGGCGTATATGGGGAAGAGAGTGTAGAGGTGCTGGGGGGGGGGGGGACGGATGCGGGGGATAGTCAGACGGGGCACATAAGGGCTAATGGGGAAGGACAGGCAGGGGCTGAATGGGAGTGGAGGCATAAGGCCACAGGGGTGAGGAACAGAGACACAGTGGAGGGGGTGAAGAGCTACATAGGAACAGTGGAGTGGCTGGGTGAGGACACAGACATAGGTGCTGGGAACTAGGTGTGATACCGCACCCCCTGCCTTGAAGTAGTTTCTATTATATACAGGATTTAGTTTGAGTCAATGGCTCTCAGCAGCCCCACTGTAAAAACTGTTCCAGCACCCCTGGGCACAGAGACATAAGGACAGGAGAGTGGCTGAGTGAGGGCACAGAGGCACACGGGGACAGGGGCAGATGTGCCTGACTGAATGGGAGAGGCTAGGGGTCAGCCAGGATCTACATGGGGGAAGCATTCTAACAATCCCTTCCCACCCAACCACCCCAAAAAACCTGTTCTATACTTTTCCCACCAATACCCAACAGTACTCCAAGTTCACACCCAGGTTCCTTCTCAGCAATTTACTTCCCTCTCCCTCAGCTGCTCCATTACCTGACTCCCCCAAGCCTTTGCACTGCTTCTGAGGGGTGAGGAAATACGGTTCTGCATTCTAGTGTAAATGAATTATTACTCAAGAGTTCTGTATTAATTTGCCTAGTAAGGAATCTATTTGTCAAAAAGCATTTCCTGAATCTTTTTTTGTTGTCTGTAGTGTTACAGACATACTTGCAGACAGATATTTTGAAATAAATGACCAAAAATAATTGAAAATGGTGTGATTATATTGTGTTATTTTGACAAATAAAATATGAAGAATTATAAAACATTGTGCACAAAATTTTTAATTTTTTGGTGCAGAATTCCACCAGAATTAACAAATCTTCTACAGAAAGAGACTTACAGAAAGTCACAATTTCTCTGTGCCTGAGTTTGTGTATCTTCTGTTGTGTTGCGAGACTTCACTAAATAAGGTGTCACATTTCACAATCCTTCTTAAGACCAGTCAGTAGAAGAAGTGAGAATAGAACTCCTTAATGAGGTATTTTGTCAATAGCACGTTACTAAATCTATCTTTAGGTTCTAGACAATTTGTAATGTTTCAGAAGACTCCAGTCAAAATCAATATTTACCCAAACACTAGAAGCACTTCTGCTCAATGAGGGCTCTTTCAGGGCCAAACGACAGTTTTCTAAACATTCCCTCCCATCACCGCAAGGCATTCAGGATATAGAATTGTTAAAAGAGCATTGCAAATGTATTATTTTTTAAGTGGGGAAAGTATTCCTCCTACTTGAGCCCTTTGTTCTCAAAACAGCAGAGATTTTTACTTAAAGTTTCAAGTACAATTTAGGGTCAAGTCAGGGCTAGTAGTGAAAGTTTCAGCAAGTTACAGTTAGGAGTTTTAAGTGAAGGTTTGACTGGAAAGGCTTATACAATCTGTAGTAAAGCTGCTCTTCCAGTAACCTACATCCTGTCCTGTTTTATTCCTTACCATTGCATTTAGATCAATAATACATATTTACGCTGAAGTTGGTTTGTTTATTCTCGTACCTGGCATCTTCTTGCTGTAATGCCAACTGGTTGTCTAGTCGTAAAGATAACAGCTGCTTCTGGTGGATTGTATCATTAAGCTTCTCTTCTAGCTCTTCAATCTAAAAGCAATTAAAGATAAAAGAGAAAGATGGCTTACCTTGCTAACTTCTTCTGAAACATTTTCTGATCAAAGCTATACTCTATTCCAGGGGTCAGCAACCTCTGGCACGCAGCTCACCAGGGTAAGCACCCTGGCAGGCCGGGCCAGTTTGTTTACCTGCTGCGTCGGCAGGTTCAGCCGACCATGGCTCCCACTGGCCACGGTTCACCGTCCCAGGCCAATGGGGGTGGTGGGAAGCCGTGGCCAGCACATTCCGCGCCGCTTCCTGCCTCCCCCATTGGCCTGGGACGGTGAACTGCGGCCTGTGGGAACCGACGCGGCAGATAAACAAATTGGCCCGTCCCATCAGGGTGTTTACCCTGGAGAGCTGCGTGCCAGAGGTTGCCGACCCCTGCCCTATTCTATCTTTCATTAAAAATATTAAGAAAAATAGCAGGGGTCTGAATTAGTAAGGAGACTGCTACTCTGATTGTTTTAAGAAAACCCCAAAATATTCTAAAGACACCTGCCAAAAGAAAAAGAAATTATACCTGTCCCAAAGTACCTACAAAGTAAAGCTCCAATTCTATAATTGGATTCACAAAGGTCAAGGCATCTGCTTGCTTAGATTTGATTGCAGGATTTGGCCTAAATTCAATTTACAGACAAGTGCAAGTTATAAACAGATATCAACAGAAGAGAGTGAGCCCTGGTTTACGCTATGAACTTATGTCAGTATAACTACAGTTGATCAGGGATGTGGAAAATCAGCCCTGAAGTATGCAGTTATATTGACCAAACTCCCTACATAGACAGGGCTTCTCCCGTCGAGACACCTACTGCTTTGCAGGAAGGTGGAGTACCTACGCCGACAGGAGAAGCTCTCCCGTCAGCAAAGGCAGCATATTCATTAAGTGCTACGGGGGCACTTGTACAAGTTCAGCTGCACTGCTGTAAGTGTAGACAAATTCTAGGATAAAGGTAACAATAATAAACCTATACACTACTGTAGTAAGGCATTCCCCCTATCTCAGCTTCCCCCACCACACTTCTTGTAAATGAGATGGGACAAGATATAGAAGCTCTCACTTATAAAGTTGCCGATTCTAAGTCAGTCCACATTTACACGGACAAGCTGTTCTCATTTGAAGATGACTCAAAGGTCTACAATTCAGTGTTTCTCAACCTTTTCAGGCTGGTGATCCCTTAACTCCCTTGCATTTACTACAGAAAAATAAAAAAATCTATCAGTGATAACCCTTTGTAGTGTGTGTGTGTCTGTGTGTTTGGAGAGGCTGACAAAAAATTATTGACTTTGAATGGTAAGAGTGCCTGGGGACTAGTATTTTCTTTGGTTTCGACTGTAACAAGCACAAGACTAAAGTATTGTCACAAGAATTCCCAAGTTCTAACCCCAGCTCTGCATTTACTAAAGATGTATCCTTGGAAAGTCAAATAATTCCTTCATGTCTCAATTTCCCTATCTTTTACCTTCTATACAAAACAGGGAAGATATTTTGGTACCTACTCTACAGGAATATTATGGAAAATTGAAGTTTGTACAGTACTCTGAAAGTGCTAAGAAATATTAAGTCAAGAATGAAAGTGAACTCGTACCCCTAGAGATTTCCGCAGGGCTGATGCAAATGGCAAGAGAAAGCTCACATTTTCACTTCTGTACTGTATCCAACCTGATCTCAGTTACAGCAACTGAAGTTGATTTGTAAATTGAAGTTGAATTCAAGAACCATGAATGAGGAAGTATATAAAGTACTTTTCTATACTTAAATAGTTGTTCTGGAATAGGGCGCACATATACACAATCAGATACTTTCTTACTTTGGTCAGATATTCCACTTTCAAGTTGTCAATCATTAAGTTTCTCTGAGATAACTCTATTTTCAGCAATTGTAGATTATGAAGCAATTCCTTCCGTTCAATCAGTTGCCTAGTGATTTTGGTGGTACCTTCTCTCTCTTCAGAAGAGGAAATGTCATCTGTTGGTACTGTAGTCTCTAAACTAATATCTTCAGACTCCAGAGAGCTGGAGATATTTGCTTTCTTGGTTTCCTTGGACCCCTTCCGTGACATTTTTCTTTCTATTTGAAGAGGTTTTTATGGTTATGATTTGATCTGAGCACCCTGTAGAGTGAAATGCAAAAGTCAGAACAGTCAAGAGGAAAGATATTAAAACATTATGAAAACTATTAACCAACACTATAGATTTCTTGCTCAATGTTTGGCCTGGCCTTTCATCTGTAAAAGATGTTTGTAGGATGCTGTAAAATAAATTTTTCCCCCAGAAGTTTCTGGGGCTTCCTACCTTACACACTACCAATGGCCTTCCCTGCAGAAGGACATTCTAAGCCAGAGGCGAACAAACTATGGCCCGTGGGACCATCCTGCCAGGCCCTTGAGCTTCCGGCCAGGGAGGTTAGCCCCCGGTCCCTCCCCTGCAGCCACGTGGACAGCACTCTGTGCGGCAGGGCTGCGAGCTCCTGCGGAGCGGCAGCATGTCTAGCTCCGGCCAGGCGGCACAGATGCCAAACATGCTGCTCTGAGCGGCATGGTAATGGGGCTGGGGGGTTGGATAAGGGCCAGGGGGTCCCGGAGGGCAGTCAGGGGACAGGGAGCTGGGGGCAGTTGGATGGGGCAGAGGTTTGCAGGGAGGAGCGGTCAGAGGAGGGGGAACAGGGGGGTTGCATAAGCATGGGGATCCCGGGGACCTGTCAGGGGGCAGGGGTGTGGATAGGGGTCAGGAGATGGGGAACAGGGGGGTTGGATAGGCATGGGGCCCCGGGAAGCCTGTCAGGGGGCAGTGGTGTGGATAGGGGTCAGGGCAGTTAGGGGCCTGGGATGCAGGGGGGTGGAATATGGGGGTCTGGAGGGGGCGGTTAGGGGCAGGGAGTTGGTTAGGGGCAGGGGGCATTGGAGGGGTAGGTTCTAAAGGGGGCAGTCAGGGGGCAGGAAGTGGAAGGGGCTGATAGGGGGTGGGGGCCAGGCTGTTTGAAGAGGCACAGCCTTCCCTACCCAGCCCTCCATACAATTTTGCAACCCCAATGTGGCCCTCGGGCCAAAATGTTTGCCCACTTCTGTTGTAAGCTCATCATTACCAGTGGGTGGTGTCACTGTGCTGTTTGTACTGTCATCAGTGCTAGTGTGAACTACATATGTGGTTATCATAGTGAGATTTCACACTGCTCAGTCTCAACATGATGCCTGACCCCTTCATTAATCATGTGCCTTCCACTGCCTACACAGCATTGCAAAAAGACACTGTAGTCTCTGGTTCAGTCTCTCTCATGTTTCTCTCATTCAATCTTCCTCTTTACCAGAGGCATGGAACATAATACACTATATGGCAGAGATCCAAATGAGGGACATACTTATTATTCACGCAGCAAACTTAAATGACATGGAAAAAATTTCTTAAGCATAAATAATTTTATATCCCATATAGGTTCTTATACCATCCTCTCTACCATAGTATCTGAACGCCTCCCAGTAGGGCCTTAAGCAAACTGACCACACATATGTCAACTGTGTTTTGTTCTCTCTCTCAGCCTCTCTGCAGGAGATAACTGCGAATCCCACACAGTGTTGGGAGGGAGGGGGGGAATGACATACACTTGACCCTGTGTTTATGTTAGGAAAGGAAGGTCGAAAAACAGTGCCTTACACCTGCAGTGGGGAAGCTCCAGTCGGACCCTTACTTTACAGTCTTCCTTGCATCCACAAAGCTGAGCTCACTCTCCACCACAGCCCGTGCCACGCCCCTAAATCCCTAATGAACAGCCTGTTTAAACATAGAAGTGGGCGTACCAGGCCACCATCCCTCAGACTGAGGGCAGTGGAGAGGCCTGAGCACAGGGGCAGGGTCACCGCAGTGGAACTGGAAATCACCGCAGGGCAGTAGCGGCTCCTGGTCCCAATGAACACCAAGGGAGCCTAGCCGGGGCTGCGCCATGCCGGACCCCACTCGGGCTTCCCTCCTGAATGACCTCGGGCACATCGCCTACCGGCCCTGACCCGCCCAAACTCCTGCGCGCAGCGCGGGCTGGTGCATTTGCGTGTGTTATAACGTATCTGCACAAACCATTACCGGGGCGAGCGGCAAAACGAGGAGAGCCACCGGGGCAGATCCCCGCAGCGCAGGCAAGTACCATTCGGGGGGGAGGGGAGCGTGCAGCCGACAATACCCCAGACTCACCTCCTACAGTTACCAACAGCCGCCCGCTGCGGCTCAGGCTTCACACCGGAAAGGGCGAAGCTGTTAGATGCCGTCACCAAGACAACGGCACTCGCGCTAAAACAAAAGACCTAAGGAAGCCACGTCAACCGCCCCGCTCTAGTCGCAATGCATGCTGGGACCCGCAATCCCATCCAGGCAGAGCTCACACTGCGCAACTGGCATCCGAAGTGTTTCCGGTGCCGCAGTGCATGCTGGGAGCCGTAGTCTCCGATTCCGCCTGCCAATCCGTTTCCGGCAGGGTCGAGTTGCTTGCCTGGAGCCTCTCGCCTGGTGCTGGCTCTTCCCCAGTGTAGTGGCCGGCGTTCGTACGGGCAGGATGTTGACCTCGCGCACGTTCCTGAAGCGCACGCGGGCGGGTGCGGTGATGAAAGTGGTGCGCGAGCACTACCTGCGCGAGGACATCGCGTGCGGGGCAGCCGCCTGTGAGCAATGCGGGCAGCAGCCCGGGGAACACCGCCTCGAGGCCCAGCCCAGCGGCGCCGCCAGCAGCCTCTGCTCCGCCCCCCACTACTTGCTGCCGGACACCAACGTCCTGCTGCACCAGGTACCGACCCCCCCTTCCCCCCGGGTGGTGGAGCTGTGCGCGTGGGGCGTAGGACACACTCAGGAGTCGCCATGGTTATGGGTAGCCGTGTGGGTTCCAGGATATTGGGGACAGGATTCCTCACCCCCCTTCTCTCAGGATTCACTGGTCAGGCCCCCAACATTTCGCGATCCACTCAAACGTCGTGAGACTTAAAACTAATAAATGTTGTTTTCTCTTCGTTGGCCTGGCAGTATTTGCTTTGCAGCAAACTCTGGCCGCGGTTTCAAGCATTTCCCCACAGCCGCAGGGATATAAACCACCTCTTTCTGAAATCTGAGCTGAATTTCCCTTGTAATCACATGCCTCCAGGAGCTGGGGTTTACCAAATGTAATGAGACATGCAATCAAATCAGCAGAGTGGCAGTACCATCTCCATTGTCCTCGGGATTCCCTGTCCTTTGGGCTAATGCTGAATTTGGCTTCCTTGATTAAACTGATTGTGGGGCGGGGGCAGGGGCAGGGGCAGGGCTGCCAGTGCTGGGAGCTGAAGTGAATTTCCTTTCTCTACCTACTCAAATTCATGACTGACAGCTTTTGAAAATCCCATCCAAGGTTTCCAGACAGGGTCTAGGGACAGCTCCTTAGTGGAAATTCTAGCCCCTTTCTGCTCCCCAGCTGCCAGGGTGGAACAGGGTCTGGGCATCTCATCATTCATTTTATCTTCTGGTGATCATGTGTTAGGGTCAGATAAACATTTCAATCTCTGTTATCAGTTATAAATAAACAATAACTTGGATTCTTTTTTGTTTTACAGATTGATATACTTGAAGATCCTGTTATTACAAATGTAATTGTGCTTCAGACAGTTTTACAAGAAGTGAGGAAACGGAGTGCACCAGTTTACAAGCGAATTAGAGATGTGATTGCCAATCCTGAAAAACATTTCTATTCCTTCACTAATGAACATCATCGGTAACGTATAGCTTGGGGTACAGCAAACTTTAGAGTGTACTACATAGGTAACTGGGATATAACTGACATGTTTTGGGGTAATGATGATGACAGTGTGATAACTATAGTAGTAAAATTCAAATGCTTTGAAGTTTCATTACTAGACATGAAATGATGCACTTTTAAGGTGGCCAGTTGTGAGACAATTGCAGGTGCTTGAAGAGAAATATGCCTGAAAGTCAATGCTTCAAAATACATTTACCTCAAAATATCTACACGCACTGGAAAATTATTTTGCATACAAAAATAGCTTTTTAATTTAGGAACTAATGAAACTAAGGGTTTTCATGCATTTGTTGCCAATAATTACATGAATTGGTCTCTGGGTAATTAGATTGGTCCCTTAGTCTGGAACATTGTGTGAAAAGCTTAATGAATGATTCTCCTGCGTTATAGTTGTTCTTTTTCTACTGGAGGTAGGGTGTAGCTACCTACCCGAAACCATTTTCACCTGCTGCTCTGACTCACTTCTACATCCTTGTCCCAAACCTAAATTTTCCAGCACTGTTGCAAAAAACACATGATTTTAAATGTTTTGTGTTTATTAAGTAATGTAATAGCAACTTGAACCAAAATTTAGTTTCTTTGCTATTTTTTCTTAATCGCAAGCATGTATTGGTTTGTTGGTGTGGAAATTGCTGCTGGAACAGATCTCTAGTCTGTCTAGTAGTATCCTATCTGCAGCAGTGGCTTTTAGTAGATTTCTCAAAAGAAGGCAAACCTTCACTCTGCTATGCACACTAATGCATCTGGACAATTGTGCATTGTTAAATCATTGGAAAACCTGTGAAGGCCTACCTTGGTGGTTTGCTAATGCCAGGAAGTATGCAAGATTTGTAACTCTTGTGGTGTTGTTGGTGTGTTCTGTTAAACGGTTACCACATTTCACTCTCGTGGTGATTGCATTTCACCAATGTGCAAAGTGAACCGCACAAGTGAACGTCTTGATATCAGTCTGGATAAAAGACAGTATATAAACATAAGTTGTCATTAGCCGTAGTCATCTAGGGCTTGATCCAAAGCTCATTGAAATCAGTGGAAAGACACTCACTTTGACTTCAGTAGGCTTTGGATCAATCAGGCCTCTAACTTTTCTGAGGGCTTAAGTTGACTTCAATTACTGTGGTGGCTGTAAGTCAACTTAAGTGGTGGTTCATGTTCACTCTTGCCCCTCCTGTCTGTGGTGTGCGTCCTCACAAGGAGCTCTTCCACCGACTGAAGTGGGGCATTGTGGGACACTGACACTGGAGTCCAGCAGCCGTGGGCTGACACCCTCAGCTAAAAGCATGGGGTTCACAGCACCCCACACCCCCAACTGTCAGCTGGGCACTGGGCTCACAGCTGTGTCCCCCCAGCCCCTGTGCTGACAGCCGGAGCTGTCAGCCAGGCGCTGGGCTCATAACTGTGAGCCCACCCCCCGGCCCAGGGGCTGACAAAACTGTGAACCCACAGCAGGGAGCTACCAGAAATGAAATTGACATTCTTGTCTGGTTCATGACTGCTGCTGTTTCACTTTTCAGCTTTGGCTGTCAGCTGGTGGGGGGCTCTGTGAGCCCCCATACCAGGTCTGGCAGCCCAGGCTGTCAGCGCCATGTGGGGCTCATTTCTAGAATCCCCAGGCTACAGGGCTGACAACTGGGGCCAAAATGTGAAATAATAGCAGCTGTGAACCTGATAAGAATGTCAGTTTCATTGCTGGTAG
Organism: Chelonoidis abingdonii; assembly: GCF_003597395.2. Classification (NCBI taxonomy): domain Eukaryota; kingdom Metazoa; phylum Chordata; order Testudines; family Testudinidae; genus Chelonoidis; species Chelonoidis abingdonii. The sequence goes on from NC_133769.1 coordinate 293,924,219, forward strand.
GCTCCCTGCTGTGAAATTGAGCCTTTCGGGCTCACAGCTGGGACTGTTGCCAGCGGGAAGAGAGCGGGGGAGTCTAGCTGCCAGGGCTGACAGCCAGAAACCCTGCTCTCCTTTCCTCCACAGCCCCAGATCCCTCACCAGGAGGCAGCAGTGGGGTCTGGGCTGTCAATGCTGGGGGGCGTGGAGGGGACGACACACTCTCAGCTGTCACCCCGGCTTGGGGTTGGACAGAAGTCTCAAGGAAGGTGTACTGAGGTTCTTTGTTTTGTCTACAGGCCTAGAAGTATAGTCCTCCAACTCTAGTCTCTCTTTCAGTTGTGTGGGTCCTGTACCCCCTGGATGGGTCTCAGCTAGGTCGATTTCCTTGCTGGTAAAACCTAGTTTGGCCCAACCTACAGCTGGGGGAGGGAAATTTGGGAGGGAGGCAGACCTCAGCCTTCCTGTTTCACAGGGTCGCAGCCCAGGGCCCTGAAAATGTAACACCCTGGGTAGCCTAAGTTTGGCCCACCTCCCAGTCACCTTCTCCTGAGTCACTGCCTACCACACCTGATATCTCCATTTGGGGCATGTCTGCTGTTAAGTAAATCTCCTTGGCTTCAAAACCCCAATCTAGGGGCCAATGCAGGTGACCCTCTGGTGTTCCTGCACACAGTTCTTCCTCCTTTGTTATTGTTGAAGGTAAAGGGGTAGGGGCTGCTTTTTCTACTGCTGCAGAGCAGTACATCTCTATTTCCCTACCCCTACGGGAGCTCTCTTTATACTGGTCCTTTCTCCAGGAGCATGTTAGGCAGTGTCTGAGGGCAAAGTTTTCCTGGCCCAGTACTGATCCAGCCCTTCTTTTTTTTCCTCAGACTTGATGTGGGGTCTGTAAACTCCATCACAGAAGATAACTAATTTTAATTTGTTGATGCATGCAAATAACTTCTATTATTGTTTCTGGAGTGCATTACGTTGTCCTTGTGTTGCTCAGTTAATTAAATTCATTAAGTCCCTCTGGAGTGTGTCTCAGTCCTCCCTAATCTTCAAGAATAAGTTCTAGATTGAAAATAGAATTTTCTCACTATTTTTCCATATCCCCCGAACTTTTAGATTGTTGTTTGATGTATTTAAACATCAGTAGCATCACACTTAACCTTGCTTTAGGATTTTCTGTTGATTTCAGAGAAACTTACATAGAACAAGAACAAGGAGAAACTTCTAATGACCGCAATGATAAAGCCATCCGGGTAGCAACAAAATGGTATGATGAACACTTGAAGAAAATAAACAATGAGGAGGCCATACAAGTTATTTTACTAACAAATGACAGAAATAATAAAGAGAAGGCTGTGCAAGAGGGGTTAGTTGCTTATACATGTAAGTTTATTGATATGAAGTATTTGACATTGCTGACATGTAAAAATCCCCCTAGTGTCTTCATATTTATCTTGTAAATAAATAATTTTGTGCCTTTGTTTTTATAGGTGAAGAATATATAAAGAGCTTGATAGCTAATCCTGATCTTGTAGATCGGCTTGCTTGTGTATCTGATGAAGGGGTATGTTTTCTTTTATTTTTTGTTCCAGCTCTTCAAAAGAAATATAAATGTTTTGCAATATGGTAATATTAGTCTTTATGTGTCTTAACTTGTCAACGTTTAATGACAGTATTGTTTTGCTGCTGCTGCTCTAGAGAAATAAAATGAGAAATGCTGCTCTGAATGCACTGTTTATGCAGTTATTAGAAAATAGCTACAAGTTACATGCAGAAATCACAGTTACGGTAGAGAGCTCCTCATTCAGTGTCGGATGAAAACAATATCAATTGAACAAAAAAATGTAGATCCATATCCAGAATAATTGGTGCAAACAAAAATTGCCTAAAACTGGATTGTGGACCAGTTAACTCTTTGATTGTTCCTGTTGCTTTAGAGCTCACATTAATTTAATATTTTTCATAAGCATTTTCTGTAAAATTTTTAGTTAATATATGATTTACTTGTATAAACAGTTTAGGTATTCCAAATACCTACATACTTATGTAATTAACAATAATTTAATATGGGACAAAATATAGATATTTTCTGATTTATTAAATATATTAGAGTTGATGTGGTTTCCAAGGCTCTCACTTTGCTCAATATTTCTCTTAAAGTTGTGGTTTAATAAATCCTTTAAATCATCTAATTTGGTTGGGATTTTAAAGGCTTAGGATTTGGCGGGCGGTGAGGGGTTACATGGAACATTAATAAATATTGTCTTGGAAACCAGTTTTCCCTCATACAGACTTGATGCTGTCATGATTAAACTCTGAATAAATATAAAAGCACTTGACATCCCCACAATATATGGCTATGGTGTGCTGCTGCAGGCAGAAGGAAAGAACTCCCAGTATGTGATGCTTCCAGGGTCCTTGTACTCATAGACTCATAGGTCAGAAGGGACCAATATGATCATCTAGTCTGACCTCCTGCACAAGGCAGGCCACAGAACCCTACCCATACACATTTATAACAACCCCGAACCCATGACTGAGTTATTGAAATCCTCAAAATTGAGATTTGAAGACACCTCAAGCTGCAGGGAATCCACCAGCAAGCGACCCATGCCCCACGCTGCAGAGGAAGGCGAAAAACCTCCAGGGCCCTGCCAATCCGCCCTGGAGGAAAATTCCTCTCCCGACCCCGAAATATGGCGATCAGCAAACCCTGAGCATGTGGGCAAGACTCACCAGCCAGCACCCAAGAAAGAATTCTCTGCAGTAACTCAGTTCCCATCCCATCCAAACATCCCCTCAACAGACCCCAATCGAGACAGACTTATCTGCGTGATAAATCCAAAAATCAGTTGCCCAAATTAAACTATCCCATCATAACATCCCCTCCATATATTATCAAGCTTAGTCTTAAAGCCCGATAAGTCTTTGCCCCCTACTTCCATCGGAAGGCCGTTCAGAACTTCACTCCCCTAATGGTTAGAAACCTTCGTCTAATTTCAAGTCTAAACTTCCTAATATCCAGTTTTACCCATTCGTCCTCTGAGTGCCTACATTAGTACTAAACTTTAAATAATTCCTCTCCCTCCCTAACGTTAATCCCCTGATATATTTATATAGAGCAAGCATTATCCCCCCGGAGCCTTCTTTTGGCCAGGCTGAACAAGCCAAGCTCTTGAGTCTCTTTTCGTAAGGCAGATTTTCCATTCCTCGGATCATACCTAGTAGCCCGTCTCTGAACCTGTTCCAGTTTGAATTCATCCTCTTAAACACGGGACACCAGAACTGCACACAATATTCCAGGTGGGGTCTCACCAGCGCCGTATATAACGGCACTAACACCTCCTCTCCTTGCTGGAAATACCTCGCCTGATGCATCCTAAAGCCACCGCATTTGCTTTTTTAACAGCCATATCACATTGGCGGCTCATAGTCATCCTGCTATCAACCAATACCCCAAGTCCTTCTCCTCCTCCGTCGTTTCCAACTGATGCGTCCCCAACGTATATCTAAAATTCTTATTATTAATCCCTAAGTGCATGACCTTGCACTTTTCGCTATTATATTTCATCCTATTACTATTACTCCAGTGTACAAGTGGTCCAGATCTTCCTGAATAGTATCCCCGGTCCTCCTCTCCGTGTTAGCATATACCCAGCTTCGTGTCATCGCGCAAACTTTTATTAACACATTTCCGCTCTTTTGTGCCAAGGTCAGTAATAAATAGGTTAAATAAGATCGGTCCAAAACCGATCCTTGAGGGACTCCTTCCGCTAAGTAACCTCCTTCCCAGCCTGACGAGTGTCACCCTTCAGTACGACCCGCTGGAGTCTCGCCCTTTAACCAGTTCCTTAATCCACTTACAACTTTCACATTCATCCCCATCTTTTCCAATTTAACTAACAGTTTCCCCATCGCGGAACCGTGTCAAACACCTTACTGAAATCGAGGTACAATTAGATCTACCGCATTCTACCGCATTTCCTTTGTCTAAGTAATCCGTCACCTTCTCAAAGAAGGAGATCAGGTTGGTTTGGCACGATCTACCTTTAGTAAATCCATGTTGCAACTCGTCCCAATTACCATTGACCTCAATGTCCTTAACTACTTTCTCCCTTTTGAGACAGTAATCCACTTCCTGTTAGCAGTAACCTAGCACATTTTTATATACTCTTATTGCTACATAAACAAATGGCTATACCTCTAATTTTTGCAATGGAGTTTGGTAGGCTGAATTTGATGTCAATGAACTTAGTTTTAGGATAGTTATGAATGCAATGAACCGACTACCAATTTTAACTTTTTTAACAGAAAGAAATAGAAAGTGGAAGGATAATTTTTTCAGAGCATCTCCCCCTTAGCAAATTACAACAAGGCATAAAATCTGGAATCTACTTTCAAGGAACCTTCAGAGCCAACAGAGATAATTATCTTGAAGCTACAGTATGGGTTCATGGAGATGCTGAAGAGAACAAAGAAGTGAGTTTTGCATTCGATTTCATATTTTAAGAAACATCCAGTGTGTGTTAATGAATAACTTATGGGTTTCTAAGGATTTAGGTAGATGAGCCACATGACCTCTTGATCTGAAATGTTGCTATTATGTCCATTCACTTAATGAAAGCCCTTTCTCTCAATTTTTTGTGGCCTACATTTATTATCTATATGTGATGTCATCCCAGTTGTCTTTAACTCAGGTTTTCCCCCAAGATCTTGGTTTTTATAGCACCGTCCGCTTCTTTTTTGTGAGCAGTGTGCGTTTTATTTTGGCCATTTTTTTCCCCTCCAGTTTTCTTTGCCGCTAGTCTGACTCTTTTTTTGTTAATGGGAAGTGAGAAGATTCTCTATTGACCGATATACAAGTCCACTTATTAAGAGCAAGGAAATACGTCTAGAGTGCATTCAAATATATATTTTTTTCTCATCTTCTTGAGCATTTATTGAAGTTAGTAATCTGGGAATGTAATGTAGTAAAATCTCATTCTGTGGGCAAATTAGTGACAGAAAGGTAGGAAAGGTGTCATTTGATTTGTTTAAAAAAAAAAAAATCTACAAAATCATAATTTCAGTGGTGTCACCCCCGGCGTCATAGGGAGGACTTGCTGCTTTCTCCCAGCTCTAGGTCCTACAATTGATGGAAACTTTGATAATACAGTGTCTTTGGATATGGGTCAAGTTAGATATCATTTAAAAGTCCTGTCTATCACAAACACAGTGATACCAAACATGACAGACCTAGAATAATTGTGTAAATGTATAGTTCACCGAATTTTTATAAATCAACATTTTTTAGTTATGCTTTAACACAGGGATGCATTGTTTCCATAAAAAGGACATTGATCTTTGGTAATCCTGGGGGAGTTAGCCGTGGCTTGTACGCCTGAAAACACTGGTGGATGGAACCCTTGAGCGACAGCGGGCTGAGCCACTCAGTCCGCTGCCGGTCTGGGGTTCCGGCCGCTGTCCCTGCACAGTCCACTGCCGGTCTGGAGTTCTGACTGCCGGCTCCTTACCAGCCAGGATCCTGGCTGCAGGCCTCACTCAGCCTGCTAGATGAACAGAACCCGAGACCAGCAGCGGGCTGAGCGGGCCAGTGGTGTAAGATCAACATTTTAATTTAATTTTAAATGAAGCTTCTTAAACATTTTGAAAACCTTGTTTATTTTACAATACAACACTAATTTAGTTATATAATATATAGACTTATAGAGAGAGACCTTCTAGAAAACATTAAAATGTATTACCGGCACATGAAACCTTAAATTAAAGTGAATAAATGAAGACTCAGCACACCACTTCTGAAAGGTTGCTGACCCCTGGTTTAGTGTCTCTGACCCTGTGAGAGTTCAAACAGCAAAGAGAGATGAATAGTTTTCTTTTGACCGTTTTATTTTTAACTTTTGACCTTCCAGTCCATGAGAGGAGCTCCCTTGCATGTAGCATTTCCAAGGTGTGATAAGGCCATTCACCAGTCCTTTGTATTGTGATGTCCTTTAATGATCCATTTAATTTTGATAGACCTTCTTAATGAGTGAGAAGGACGATTCCCCTGCCTGTGTTCACAAGTTCAGAGCAATCATTTTCAAGGTCATATAGCAAAATTTACATATTTCCTTATAGAATGGGATACAGACCTTAAAGTGAGATTAACATATGTAGCAACTTACAAATGTTTCATAGAGTCTAAAGACTAAATACATTCTTACAATAATAATACCTAGTATTACAAACATGCTGGTTTGGTTTGCGGCTATGAGTCTGTCAATTCTAGCTAATGCCTACAGACTTGGTCAGAACTGGCACTTGATTTACTAGTGTCACAAAGGAAACATGTGAAAGGTTGCATGTGTGTCTTTAATAAAGTTTCTTATACATTTAAGCTAAATTTTTTAATCCATTGAAACAAAGATTAAAAATAAAAGGAGATTAAATTTGGAAAATCCAAGCATTATCTGAGTTAAAATCTGAAATGTGTGGTTGCTGGGAGTGAGAATACTAGAAAAGTATATTTAGTACTGAAAGAGACCTGGGGTGGAAAAAATAGTTTTTGATAGCTCTTATATTAGTCTGCATAAGCTCTTTGGAACAGGGACTGCTGCTTCTATTGTACCTGTGTACTGTGCCTAACACAATAGGGCCTCTGGGGGACTACTGTAAAATTTTGTAATTTTAATATCTAAAACATTGTTTTCTTAAACAGATAATTATACAAGGACTTAAAAATTTAAACCGAGCAGTTCATGAAGATCTAGTAGCTGTGGAACTGTTGGCAAAAGACCAGTGGGTTGCACCATCCTCTGTAGTTTTGCAAGATGAGGGTCAAAATGAAGATGATGATGAAAACGAAGAGGAGAAAGAAAATACTGTATGATATAAATCACAGGTTTCTGATTCAGTCCTACTTGTGCTCCTGTGTTGTCCCCTTTCTTCTTGTTGCCTAGCACCCTGGAGCAAGATCTATATCAGCTCTTGAAAAATGAATTGAATAGGTCTAGTCAAAAATTTCCAAAATTTATACTTTGGACAAAAAGGATAAAATTTTGAAACAATGATTCCCATTTTTTTCATCCAGTTCTAGTGGTGAGAGATGTGAAATCAGGAATGCCAGTGTAGCCAGGTTGTGGCTGGATACAGATCTTATCTCTCACTCTCTCTTTTCCATGTGATTTGTATAAAAGTTTCCTTCAAAACTAGATGTATCCTCCAGTTTACCTGCTTTCTTTTCTTCTTTTTTTTTTTTTTTCAATTTTTAAGGGGATGGTAATTTATTGATAACTTATCTTAACTTTTATTCCTATACCAAGAAAGTAAATATTAATGCAGGGATCGGCAACCTTTGGCCCGTGGCCTGCCAGGGTAAGCATCCTGTCAGGCCGCACCGGTTTGTTTACCTGCTGCGTCCGTAGGTTTGGCCAATAGCGGCTCCTGCTCGCCGCTGTTCGCCGTCCCAGGCCAATGGGGGCTACGGGAAGCAACACAGGCCGAGGGATGTGCTGGCCGCCACTTTTCGCCACCCTCGTTGGCCTGGAGCGGCGAACCACGGCCAGTGGGAGCCACAATCAGCCTAACCTGCAGATGTGGCAGGTAAACAAACCGGCCCGGCCCAGTCCGCGTGGGTGCTTACGCTGGCAGGCTACGGGCCAAAAGTTGCCGATCTCTGCATTAAATATACTAGTACTTAGCAGCAGCTTAAGCAGGTAGCAATAAAATACCTTACAAAAACATTGGCTCGTTAAAACAAAAAAACCCCAACAACCAGGAAATTCACACGTAAAGTTAAATTTCACGTTTTCAAATATTTGTCTCTTTTAAAGACATAGAAAAGATGCCTGCTCTGTTTAAACACCGCCTTTAGTAATTTCTGAGAGAAATCAGAAACTCCACCATCCTTTTATTTTTGATTACAAATAATTTGTAACAGATTTCTTCTAATCAGTGATCACAAAAACTGGGATGCCTTAATCTTAATTACACAATTGTCCTGCCAACTCCTGCTTTTATTATAGTCATACAGATGTACTAAATATGGATAGATATGTAAAAAAAGATACACTGTACAAGTTTCTAATAAGAAAAATAGCACACGGGGGGTGATCAGTCCCTGCTCATAAATGGTCCGAGTCCTGGAATATATGGAAGTTCTCACATGATTATCTTCTGATTCCATGCACGAGCTAGTTATTAGATGGAGCTAGGTCCAGAGTACAGTACTTACATGAAAAGAGCAAAGGTTAAGTGTGATGACAAACCATTAGCCTTCAGTGGGGTCATGTATGTAAGTAATCAGTTATAAAACATTTTGTGGTGCGTATTTGTGATACCCATTCACAGAAAGAGACAGGAAGATAGTGTTTCTGTGGGAGTAGAGTTAAGATAGTGTGGGCACCTTAATTTCCATATAGTCAAATGCCTGTTACCTTAACTTTGAATTTCCTGACCTTTTAAATGGTTATCTTAAAATAAGCACATAGCTCCCCCCCACCTCATTCGCATCCCCAAGTAATGAGAGTCTTTTTGTTAAGAGGTTTACAGAACAGCAAGGGTGGAGGAAAGTAGGGGGATTGCGTGGGCAGCAGAACAAGAGAGCATTCCTCTCTCACACAGACAGATTTGAGGTCATTGGAGATAATCAGCTGAACATGAGCTCCCAGTTTGACCTTGTGCCAAAAGAGCTAATGGGATGCTGGGATGAATAAACCGGGTAATCTCAAGTAGGGGCAGATAGATGTAAAATAACCTATATTTATCACTGGTACGACTACTGCTGGAATACTGTATCTGGTTCTGGTGCCCACAATTCAAGAAGGATGTTAATAAATTAGAGTTCAGAGAAGAGCTATGAGAATGATTAAAGGATTAGAAAACCTGCCTTATGACGATAAATACACTGATCTCTTTAAGTCTATCTTGACAAAGAGACGATTAAGGGGTGATTTGATCAGTTACAAGTACATACATTGGGAACAAATATTCAATAATGGGCTCTTTATCTAACAGAGAAAGGTATACCTGATCCAAATGCTGAAAGATTAAGCTAGAAAAATTCAGACTGGAAATAAGGTGTACATTTTTAAGTGAGAGTAAGTAAGCATTGGAACAATTTACCAAGGGTCATGGTGGAGTCATGATTGCGTGTTTTTCAAAAATATCTCTAGGATTATTTTGGGGGGCAGTTCTGTCACTGGTGTTATGCAGGAAGTCAGAGTAGGTGATCATGTCATCCCTTCTGGCCTTGGAATCTATGGACCCTTTTTGCAGCTCTTTTTCCCTCCACTGTGTTCTTATGTGTAATATATCTGTAAATTTAGGGTTAATACCAGTTTAATCTAGATCAAAGCAGCTGATGTCACACCTTGCGGACATTAAAAGTGGTATAAAGGATATGGGAGGAGGGGAGAGGCATGATTCTATTTATGATGTCATAATCTAGTTTATGAGCATTACAGTGACTGATAAAATTGTGTCCTTAAAGCATGAGTTAGATTATTTACTATCTTAGCTATATTAAAATCATGAATTCAAATACAGTTTGTTTGTAAATCCTAGCTAAAATCTTCCATAAACAAGAACATGTTGAGACCATCAGGAAGAGTAGTAGGTATTATAAAAAGAAATTGGAGACCATTTTGTGGCATGCTTTCCAAATCACAGATAAAAGAGGTAAGCAAATACTCTCTGTTTGTTGTAAATGTTTAAAAAAAAAAAAAAAAAGAGGGGGAAGGGGAAAAGTTATTTCTCCTCCTTTTCTCTTTCAACAGGCCAGACGGCATTTGTTTACACCAGCTGATCGCAGGATCCCTCGAATTCGAATAGAAACCAGACAAGCTTCCACATTAGAGGGACAAAGAATTATTGTTGCTATTGATGGTTGGCCCAGAAATTCCAGATATCCTAATGTAAGTTTAAAATAAAAATTTCATTATTATACATCTGAGGATAGTAATTTTTAATCTAATGATCAGAACTATTAGTAGTATTAAGCTAGGTGATTTAAAATCTTTTTGTGTTACATGTTTTGCGTACCTTCAGCGATGCTGAGGAAGTTCCCAACATAATTATTTGAGTGAATAACATTTGAGGCCACAGCTCTCAAACTTGAGCGTCTAAAGTGGCCCCACTTTTTTTCAGAGGTGCTGAGCATCCATAGCTGTTACTTACTTTCAGCTCTTGTATTTAGGCTTTGAAAGTCTGGTCCTAAAGTTCTGAAATGAAATATTTCTGAACTGATTGCAGTGTTTTACTTCTATAAACTAGGGAGTGCTGTGTTTTCCTTTTCCTGTACAGTGTTGCATACACTGACAGTACTCAAAAATAATAAACAGGGGTTTTTGAAGTTAACCTGTGTGAAGCACTTTGAGACTTTAAAGTGAAAGAAGAACTTCGTATTTCTAACAATCTGGGAAATCAAATCAGTATCAAAAGAGTATTATAATCTGAAATATGGAGAGAGTATAACAGGAGAGAGTACCATCTCTCTCATAAGGACGCCATTGGGGCTCCAAAATGGGAAATACGCAGTGAGTAAAATCTTGGAATTTAAATACCTTTGGCCAGAACAGTTCTTTGGAAATGTACGCACCACAAAAAACCAAAATAGCTAAGAGAAGAGTGCACTATACAGTTTAGATCCATAACAGCCTAACTTATTGTAGGGTTAAGAATTTGATTATCAAACAGCCCTGTGTCAAGATGTTGCTTAAATCTCTCTCACTTTCTCATTTCTTAGGGTCACTTTGTAAAGAATTTAGGGTCTGCTGGAGATAAAGAGACTGAGACAGAAGTTCTACTTCTTGAACATGATGTTCCCCATCAGCCTTTCTCCCAGGCTGTTCTTAGCTTTCTACCAAAAATGCCATGGAGCATTACAGAAGAGGTAAATTAAAAACACATGTAACAGAGTGGCTGCCACCTGAGCACCCCCTTGTAGCACTCTACCTCTGTTTTCTCTTTTCAGGGCTCCTTTTGAGCTCCACACAGTCTTTCTCTCTGTTCAGTAATACCCCTCCTCAGGGACTGGTTTTATTGGCATATGGTTCAAAATAAACACATGCACACAAAGATCTACCCCCTGCCTGAAACTGGGCACAGCTTCTTCTCTCTGAGGTACTGTCTCAAAACGCTTCTAGTGTCATAGGCTCTTCCCTGCTTTGCCATTCTCAGCCTCTCCTGGGGTTGACCCTTGATCTCAGGGTCTTTGCTGTCGGACCTTTTTCTCACTCTCTGCAGTCTCTGTACTGCGTCTTCCTTTATTAGGGCCAGGTGTTTTCCCTTAAGACCGGTTCAGACCAGGTATCCAGTCATAGAGTGCGCTGGACCACACTCCGTCTTAAAGGGGCCAGTCACTCTATGACAACACCAGTTTTAACTGAGCTCTGTGACTAACACGTCTCCTCTTTCAAAACCAGACACAAAATTTCTCTCTCTGTTGCAAAGGGATCTCAGAGAATAAAGATGGGAGGGGAAGAACTTTTCCAAACCTACCACCTCTTGGGATGAGAATTTTTAAAATGTTGTTTCTACCTCACTCCTCCCTTCATTCCACTAGCAAGAGTTATGCTGTATGAGATTGCTTCAGCCACTCTCCTAAATCTTCAAAGCATATTCAATACAAAACCAACTAGTTAATTTCCTGTTTAATGAGTTCCAAGTACATTTCCTCCAATGATTTAACTTAAATGTGGGAAATAACTATTTTAGGATTTATAAAATAATCAAGGCACTTTACAAACATTGACTGACCCTTGTATAACCTCTGTGAGGTAGGTGGGTAGTATCCTCATTTTACATTCATTACACATCTTTGCAACTTTTTTTAAAACTGGGAAACTGAGACAGAGAGGTTATATGATTTCTCCTAAACTACAAAATTTTCCATGAACTCCAAGTCAGCATGGACTGTACAAAGGATCAGGAGCCAAAAATAAAATACTGGCTCTGACACTCAGAGGGACTGAGTGTCAGAACCAGTATTTCTTGGCTCCTGATCCTTTGCTAACTCCATGCTGACTCAGTTCATGAAAAGCTTTTGTCTTTTTTTCTTCTGTTTGCCAATAATTAGCAAATGCTTTAAAAATTTCTCTCATAGTTCTTCTGTCCATCACTGTAGTACCTGTACATCTTGACCTAACTCTATACAAGAGAGCTCTTCTAAAACAGAAAGTCAATGTGACCTGTGCTCCCGCTTTTGAAAATTTTACCCCAAAGTACATTCCTCTAATGATATTTTGTAGTTTGGTTTCTGCAACATGTTTGAAAAACCTTGTTTAAAATTTCAGGACATGAAATTTAGAGAAGACTTAAGGTATCTGTGTGTATGTAGCGTGGATCCTCCAGGCTGTACTGATATTGATGATGCATTACATTGCAGAGAACTGGAAAATGGAAATCTAGAGGTATTTTGTTCCCTTATTTTCCTATCTATGGGTCATTTTATTTGTCATTCTCCCCCCCACCCCCCTTTTCTCAAACAGTGTAATGGCAGGAGGAACTGAAATGGGATCTCTTTAATGTGTGGCACTAGAAAACGTTTTTGTCTTCCATCAGTTGCAATAATGGAGCCACTGATGTCAGCATGTTAAATGAAATTTGACTTGAGTGGACAAGAAGGATTTTTAAAAATATTTCTTGAGATGAAGTGTCACTTTTCCCATAAAGTCACAAAGATGTTGTTTGTTTGTTTGTTTGTTTTTAATTTGAAATGTGTGTGCGATTTGCAATGTTATGGTCAGCATTTAGAGTAAATGCTGTGTTTGTTTCAACGAGACTCTTAGGCCTGGTCTACGCTAGAAAATTAAGTAGGTTTAATTGTCAATAGAGCGTGAAAAATCCATATCACTGAATGGCATTATTAAGCTGATCTAAGTTCTCATGCAGACAGCGCTTGGTTGACAGAAGAATTCTTGTGTCAACCTAGCTACCAGCTATCAGGGAGGTGGATTACTTACTTACGCTGTAGTGTCTACAACTAAAACGCTATGACAGTGAAGCTACGACAATGCATCTGTGGCATTTTAAGTGGCAGCAAGTCCTTAAAGTGGTTGCCAGTAGGAGACGTTTCTAGGCTGTAAAACATATTTAGCTACAATCCTCAGTTCTCACTCATCATTTTCCCAATAATCCTGCTCTTGGCTTGAAATCTTCCAAGTGTGCTGTCTGCCCACAGATCTTACATCTTTCTTTACTTCCTTTTTTTGACCCATTTATGTTTGGCTATTCTTTAAGTTATACACAAATTAAATAAATAGTTAGTGGAAATTTGACACACTTAGCATGGAATTAAGTCTCACTGAGATCTAGGGCTAGGTGTGAAAAACATTGGTTTTCAGTTAGTAAAGATATGACCATTTGAAATTTAGTTGTTTTGCACATGCACAATATAAAGTATTTTAATTCTTCCAATGTGTAGTAGTAGGCCCTGATCCTGCATTCAGAATCCCATAGATGGACTCCTATGAGGTCATTTGTGCTCTGTTTAGCCTTTTTGGTCTCCAGTGCCGATTGCTTTGTAGGGTGAGGGTCATAATACAGATGCACATATACATGTGTATAGCTTTCCATGTTATCTGAAACTGTGTGCTTGTATCCAGGTAGCACAGGTTCACTAGTGAACTCTGGTGTCTATTTAAAAAAAAAAAACAAAAACGTGAAATATTAATACTAGTTAACATTAATGTTGAGAAACCAAGCCTGTATTTCAGGAAATTTGAAAAGTTAATTTTTACCATAATGTTGTGCATACATAGTATTTGCTATTCCCATTTTCCATGTGTTATATTCAAACCAGTAGCCCAGTCTAGGATTCTGAGAGATTTTTACAAAGGTTGGGAAGGTGGGGGTTGTTTGGGGTTTTTTTTGAGTTGCTCATAAAACCTCACAACTAGTTTGTGTGTTTGGTATATATTAGCTTGTGACGATAATAGCAGATAAGACCAAAATTGTAGGGCTAGCAAGCATGGAGGATGACAAAACCAAATTGCAATTTGGCTTGGAGAGGGAATAGAGCAGTGGGGGCTGCAAGCAACAAGGACAGAGACCATCCCAGTAAATGTAAAGTCTCTCACCTAGACAATCAATGTGCATCCCAATGTTGTATCTACTATAAACATTACTTTAAAGTGAAATTAAATGAATGTTACTTGTTCATGTAATCCAGGGATCGGCAACCTTTGGCACACAGCCCACCAGGGTAAGCACCAGTTGTCTGCAGGTTGGCCGATCGCAGCTTCCACTGGCCGCGATTCACCGTCCCAGGCCAATGGGGGCTGTGGGAAGGGATGGCCAAGGGATGTGCTGGCTGCCACTTCCGGCCGCCCCCATTGGCTTGGAGTGGCAAACCACGGCCAATGGGAGCCGCAATCGGCCGAACCTGCGGACACTGCAGGTAAACAAACCGTGCTTACGCTGGTGGACCATGTGCCAAAGGTTGCAGATCCCTGATGTAATCAATTGCACTAGTTGCTGCAGGGAAATGGGATTGTGAAGAGAGATGAAAAATACAGAGGGTCTTTCATGTTGTGAATGTCTGCTTAAAATAATTCAAGAATCACTGCTTCAGTCCATAAAATGCACACAATGTGATATGCTGAAAGTCATGTTCTGTTTCTTTCAAAGGTTGGTGTACATATTGCAGACGTCAGCCATTTTATTCGACCAGGCAACGCTTTGGACCAAGAGTCAGCAAAAAGAGGGACAACCGTATATCTATGTGAAAAAGTAAATGTTCTTTTCGCAGAGCTTTCTTGTTTTGGTGGAATGTTGTTGCTAACATTTTATTTGAAGGAGATGGAGACACATCATTATCTCCAAACTGAACAAAAGGGAGGCCTTTAGACTGCACTTAATTTGGATAAAGTGTTGAATTAAACACACATTGTATCGAGAGTCAGCCAACAGAGCAGGACTGTAGATTATTCTGAGGGTTCTCTCTAAATCACGATAAGAAATACATCACTTTAGAAGTATGTTGCATATACTGTATGTCCCAAATAGCAGGATTAAGAGAGGTATTCCACATACTTCTGACTCTGGGGTATTAACCTCATTGTAATTTTCAGATCACTGTTAAACATCAGAGTTAGTCAGTTCACTTCCTGGTCATCAGTCAGCCAGAGCAGAGCTGACACAGTAATTGGTAGTTACAGCAGAACAGTTGGCAAAAATAGGGAATCGTAAAGTAAATACAGTGATGTGGCATTCATAGGCAACAAGAGAGTCAAAGCTGTGGTGTCTGCTCAATTTTCTCGTTGCAGAATCTCTTTTAGCCTACAGAGGCTCCATCTTACAGATGTCTGTGCCCAATTCAGCGCCATCTGTTTTGCCCTGCTTGCAGCGGTATATTTCTTGTGAACCACCATTTCTTTTCAATAATAGCTACTGTAGAAAGAGCTGTTACAAAAACTGACAGCTGTTAGAGTCCACTCAGAAGCAATAAGTTTCTTTTGAAGTTGTGTATTCCTTTTTCTTATAAATCTGAAAAAAACTATTTTATATTTTTCATGATGAGATTAATGCCAGCTGGAAGAGCCATTTAATAAAAGCTTAGAACCAATATTTTCTTGCTGTTAAATATTTCGTTATATGATTTGAGATGGAAAGAAGTCTCTAACTTATTTAGGTAAAACTGTATGTATTACTAAATAGTTTGTTTATCCCGTGTCTTACAGAGGATTGATATGGTTCCAGAGTTGCTTAGCTCCAATTTATGCTCCTTGAGATCCAACGTGGACAGGTATTTGTACCTAATCCATATTTAGATCTTGTCCAAGTAGCTCCAGATGTTTTCCATGTTTTTAACTTTGGTTGATTCTTTTTTTTTTTTTTTTTTTTTTTAGATTTGCCTTTTCATGTATATGGGAAATGAACCACAATGCTGAAATTTTAAAAACCAGATTTACCAAGAGTGTTATTAATTCCAAGGTTAGTTATGTGTATTAAAATATTATTTTAATGCTTATAAAAACAGCTTGGATAAACTGTACTGGAAACTGAATGTCCTCAGGATCCAGAGACTCAATATATAGGAGTTTTTCTTTCTTTTCATTATTCCTTGTCTTTTTTCTAAGTTTTTATTTCATTTAATAATTAGAAAATGACTTTTTAAATAAAGTCAAAATAAATGCCGTGCCTGAATCAACATGTTAAGGCAAATAAACAAGGGGTTGCATTTCTCTTCCTATACTTTTTGGCCTGATATACGTTCATAAATATATGTCAATAATGGGCCTGATTTTCAGATGTGTCAAGCACCCATAACTCCTTGTACAATCAATGGGAGCTGCAAGTGGCCAGCACATCTGAAAATCAGAGCTAACACGTGTCTCTGAGACATTAAAAAGTACAGTGCAAAAGCCAAATTTTGTGCATCTGTATACATGTTTTCTGTTGTGTTAGTCTCAGAACACTTGAGGATGATGAGGTAAATTCAGTGTTGAGTGATAGTCTTTGGAATTATGATTTCCTTGTTTGTGCCGGTTTTCAGCATACTTTGACAATGAACTGTGGCTTGTATTTTCAACAGAGGGCAGAACATTTTGCTGTTCAATACTTAGTTGTATGTGGTATTGTCACATTGTTTTTCTTTTCAAGGCATCCCTTACATACGCTGAAGCACAGATGAGGATTGATTCTGCAAACATGAAAGATGATATTACTACTAGTTTGCGTGGACTAAATAGATTAGCAAAAATTCTGAAGAAGAGAAGAATTGATAATGGGTAAATTTGTTCAAATTGGTTTTAATGTCATGGTCTCATCTGTTTAGTTGTTTTAAATCTGTCCAACTATATCACGCTGCTTGGTGCTAGTCTGCACCAGCCAATATAACATTTCAAAGATCAGTGCTAGGTTGCTATTATAAAGTAATATAGACTATATATAAAGTAGTTATTTTAAGTTCTCCAACTATATTTAACCTTTTAATTTTCTTTTGTAAGTTTGCGATAGATATTTGTAATAAGGTTTGTATAGCAAGCCAATTATATTTTAAAGCATAGCCACTTTGCAAAACTTACTGTTTAGACTTGTTTTTGAGTTAAAGGAATGCCAGAAAGTTTCTATAGTGTGGGGGGAAACCACTTAGAGAATTGAGGTTCTAACTAAAACTGAAGCAACCTGAGCTGTAGCAGACTGCTAAGTATCATTTGAAATACTTTAATGTA
This sequence comes from Chelonoidis abingdonii, assembly GCF_003597395.2. Lineage (NCBI taxonomy): Eukaryota > Metazoa > Chordata > Testudines > Testudinidae > Chelonoidis > Chelonoidis abingdonii. Next base: position 293,941,348 of record NC_133769.1, read on the forward strand.
CAAGAAACTTATAAAAGAGGTTTTTTGTTTCCAGCTTTCATCTTACAATATTCAGTCATCTCAAGTAGGTGCATATTTAGGAATGTTAACTTTTTTCTTTATCCCTGCAAGAAGAATGTGTGCATACTTCAAGCTGAGGGTGTAATTCCTAGTTTGAGGAGACATGTGCTAGCTTGCCCCGAGTATGTACTAGCGTCTCTGATGGGCATACACTTGGGGCTGCTAACTCCTTCCACTGCTGTAGCTATGTCCTATCTTTAGCACACTAGTGCGAGTATGTCTCCTTGAGTTGGAAATCACACCCCTAGATTGAAGTGTAGACATACCCATAGAAGTGCAGTAATATTTTGGTTTGCCCCTAACTCCTGTTAATAGAAATGAGTTGCACTTGCTTGACTTATATCACAGTCAAGCAGTGTAATTGTTCAGACTACTTAAACTGAACCTTCCAGTACTTTTTGCTGTAATACATGATTATTTTGTTCTGTTTATTGTCTTTCAGGGCTTTAACACTTTCCTCACCCGAAGTTCGTTTCCATATGGATAGTGAAACTCATGATCCTATTGATTTGCAGACCAAAGAGCTGAAGTATGTGTTATGGGTTTCTGGTAGGAGGAGTTGTTTTGTTTATTGAATAGTGCATTTGTAGAGTCCACTTAAGTTTGGTCAGTTAATCCTAGATGATTGTATGATTTCTATGAATTTCCTAAGTCTATGAAATATGTACTAGGGACCCACTCTGATTTAATATTTCAAATTGATATCTTACTTTTTACAAACTTAAAACAAAATTTTCAAATCCTGAGTGTCTAACGTTAGTGTTAATGGCAGGCTCAACACTCCCCCTCAGTCTCTTGTGCGGCTACCTAACATTGATGAACAAAAAGATAAGAGCTCAGTTCGCCTGCTGAAAGGCAGAGGCAGTACCAGCTGAAAGGCAGTGAGCAGGGGAATGAGAGGGTAGAGTCCAGCTTCCATGCTGCACATACAGGAAGCAAATGGAGAATCCCTTCCCCAGAATCCTGGAGCATGTGGGAATGAAGCAGAGGGATCTCTACCAGCCCCCTCCTAGTAATGAGGACAAATGCTGCCTGTTGGAAACAGTGGGCCTGAAGTTTGGGGGCCAAAGGAGGACAGAGCATGGGGTGGGGCACACTGGGAGACAGATCTGGGCAGACACACAGCATTTATATACATGCACAATGATCCCGAGACACTTTATGTTAATGTAGGACATAGTGCTGCCAAGGGACTTTTGGGAAGAGGGGAACCAAGCTTATCTGTGTAGCCAGCTCCTTGTTTTCCCTTTAAACCCAGCCCAACTTTTGAGTCAAATTAAAAAATTTTTTAACTCCATTAGATCCTCTCAACTTTATTTTGCATAGGTGCACATATGTGCAAATGAGTTTTTTTATGTATAGTGTGCTTTAATATTAGAACAATTATATTAAGAAAATGTAAAGTGGCTCATCCTGTAATTTCCCTTCTGAGTAAATGCTGAATAAACCAATGCCATGGTGATCTGATTTACAGACTTTTTGTTGTGATTTTTCTCCCTATTCTTCCCCTCAGATAAATTGTAGGATTGATTTAGTATAACTTTTTGCTTCTGTCTCTACCTCCTTTTTGGACCTGTGTAAATATAGGTTTGTCTTTACATATTTTAAGATTTTTGTCTACTTATGTTTGTATAAATGTTCCAAATTGCTAGTTTACTAGACTTGGTTTTGGAATCTTGTCAGAGGTAGTAAAAAGACTTCTTTATTGAGTGCTTAAGCAAATCAAAAATTTAAATATTCTTCTAACAGTGCAAAATGTTTCCTGTTGACAGAGAAACCAATTCCATGGTTGAAGAGTTTATGTTGCTTGCCAATATCTCCGTAGCAAAAAAAATTCATGAGGAATTCTCAGAATATGCCTTGCTCCGGAAACACCCGGCTCCTCCTCCATCAAATTATGACATCCTTGTGAAGGCAGCGAAGTCCAAGCTAAGTTTTAACATTTTAGAATAAAGTAATTCTAAATAAAGGCCTGTTTTTTGCTTTTCTGCTGTGTAGACCTTTCTCTAATGGGCCACTTAAATTCCAAAATTCCATTATTTTGTGTATTCTGTTTTGTTTTTAATTCCAACTTGGCCCTGCAGCATTTTGTCTATGCTTTGTTCCACCAACCCATTTGTCAAATACCTGTTTTTGAATGAAGGAAACAATACAACCTTAAATCTTCTATATCTTGTGGAAGGCTGTTTTTCCCTCTTTAGTCTAACAGCTCTATTTTTAAGGTAATTGTGTTGTGTTGTATTTTATATCATTTATGCTGGTTAATGTATTTTGTATTTACTTAAAGGGAGTGTCAGTGACCTGTAATTAATGGGTTCTGAAAACAAATATGACTGTTGGAAGCTAGAAATAAGATAGTATTTCAAACATGACCAGTCAGTGGTTTAACATAAACTAAGGTCGGGGAAGGGATAGCTTAGTGGTTTGAGCATTGGCCTGGTAATCCCAGGATTGTGAGTTCAGTCCTTGAGGGATCTGGGGCAAAAATCTGTCTGGGAATTCTTCCTGCTTTGAGCGGGGGTTGCACTAGATGACCTCCTGAGGTGTCTTCCAATCCTGATATTCTATGAATGCCAAAACAACTAATTTTAAAATTACATGTTCTTGTGTAACACTTAGATCAGCAGGATGAGTTAAGATTGGAATTAACTAAAAATTTGTTGCCTTTCATTAAAGAGAAGTTGAACTTCAATCTTTTTCTGTCTGTCTATCTTAGGTACACCTTTGTGCCCCTTTCGGATTGAACTTCTTAAAAAAGTTACTACTTTCTAGAGGCTGTGCACAATTTCTTTCGTGATGAAAGTTCTGCCCCGACTTGGCATGGTCTTGGATAAGTCACTCCTTAGCTGTAAAATTGGGATGATGATTTTTGTGTTTCTAATCTGAAAAGTGACTGTCAAAATACCATTTTTTCCCAGTGGATTTGGTCTGTGTGTGTATTGAGTCCTGTTTATCTAGTATAGTAGCTAAAATTTTAAACCACTGTTTGCCTGGTAAAACCAATAATGCAGTGGAACAATGAGTTGGAATTTATGCCATGTATCATCAACACTCATGTTTACAGAGATCCATTTACAGCATCACCACTGAGGACATAATTTGACCTGGAGAATCTTTACTAGTGGTGATGATGTTCTAGAAGGAAAGAGCCCCCCTTTGATTTGGAGAGCTGGTTAAATTTGTAGGGTTGGCACTTGAAGAAACTCTTTTTAAAACTGAGCAGACTTATCTTTCTCCTGTTTTTTCTTTTTTTGCCCTGCATCTCACCTTCAATCCATTGCTGAATGAAGAAATGAAAAAAATCATAAAATGATTAATTTTAACAGTCATTTCCTCCACCCTCCCTCTGCTACCCTACTAATTATATCTGACATTTTGCTGAATTTTTAGAATGTTGGCTTTTAGCTCTTTGCTGCTGGCCTATCAAAGTCCATGTGCAGAACTGTACTGTTCTTTAAGGTACTGACATCTTATCAAATTGTCAGCACTTCTAAGGTGACTTATCAGATGTGACAGAAGTTCTTAAACTGTGGGGGGTAGAGGGCATGGAATGTGTTCTGGGTATGTGAGACAAGTTTTAGGAAAAAAGAGAACTTACTGCACAGATTCAGGTGGCCAGCCGGAGGGCAGCAGCAGGGGAGAAGTAGGGATGGCAATACCATACTATGTCACCCTTCTCTGCTGATGCTGACGGCGCCCCTGCCTTCAGAGCTGTGCGCCTGGCCAGCAGCCACTGCTCTCTGCTCTGCCTTCAGAGCAGGGTTGCCAGAGAGCAGCGGCTGCTGGCTGAGGACCGGGGGGTGTCGTAAACTACTACAGACACAAAGAAGGGGGGCACGATCAAATAACTTTGAGAGCCACTGAGATGCAGTATGTGGGGCTGCACGTGCCTGATAAGTTTGGAAGTGTTAAGATGATGCCGTTAAATTCCTGCATATGGCTTTAAAAATTTTTAAGGATTTGACAATAATATAACTGGCTTTTTTTCTTACAGAATTTGGAAATTAAGACTGATTCAGCAAAGGCTCTAGCTGACACTTTAGACAAAGCTGAATCTCCTGAATTCCCATATCTAAATACACTGTTGCGAATCTTGGCCACTCGCTGCATGATGCAAGCTGTGTACTTTTGTTCTGGAATGGATAATGATTTTCATCACTACGGCTTAGCATCACCTATTTATACACATTTTACTTCACCCATCAGAAGGTAATTTACTTTATGGAACTTTCAAAGGAAAAAAGCGAGTGATGAATGCATTAAAACTACTTTACATACTGTATCGTGCCTCATAATTAACAACATTTCATTATAGTTCTTTTGATTTATATTTGAAAAGGATGACTTGTGCAGTGCTCCTGTAATCTTGGTCTGACTCCTGGGTTCCTAGGTTTGCTGTAACTCTTTCCCATGACATCAAGCTCAGTATTCTGATTTCAGTCATACATTCCATAAAATAGGACTGTTTCTGTATTCTAAGTGGAAAGCAATATATCTTTAATACATGATTCTGGTGTATAAAATCACATTTTTTTATGTCTATTTAAGATGAGACATGCCAAAAAGAACCTGCAGCAGAATCTGGCTAATCATTACCATGTAAAAGCTCTGCGGCAGAATTTGGGTGTAAAAAATATTTTGGGAGGGATTGATTTACGTATATAAAACGTAACCTTAATTTAACATTAACTTAGTAAATGACATTGCATCTCTATGTTACACAGGGAAGCGAGTAACTTACTATCGGCTTAAGTGAGAATGTGATGTGAAAACCAAGTGTGCATGTAAAGCGTAATTCCAATATATGTGTTTTTTAAAAAGGGCTTATTTTTAGGATTTCCCTGACATACAGGTGGATCTAAGTTTTTTTTTTTTTTTTTATGGAAACTACCTGTGCTTATCTTTACTCCCTAGATGTATATCTAAGGCAAATGTGTTGTATATAGATAATTGAAATTCCTGTGGAATACATATGTACAACTGTTGGTAAATTGTAGAGCTGTTAAAAGTCCAAGAATAACATGTCAGTAGCCAAACTGGATATCTTTTTGTGTAAGCAAAAGTTATTGTCCTGCCATAGTTTCACACATAATCGGGTTCAGTTGTGTTCTGAAAATTGTTAAAAATTGCATTGGCATCCTATGCTGAATCAATCATTCTACATTTAAATTTGTTCAACTGACAAAGGAAAAAAACTATGGCTCAACTGCCAATGTGCAGACTCCCCCTTGAATTTGAAAGTCTAACTGTGTTTCTGGTTTACACATCACTAATAATAAAAAGTCTGCAGGTGGAACATAGTAAAGAATTCTGTTGATGATGTAGAAATCGGAAAGTAATCTTGCATCACCGTGCTGGCTCTGCAGCAGATTTTTTGTCACTAAAATAAGCAAATATAATCTTGAATTCACACAGGGAACAGTTCTATTCAGTAAAGCGATGTCCTTTTTATAGAGTTGCTTATCGATCTTTTATAGAGTTGCTTATTGACTGCACACAACCATAACACCAGTTCAATAAAGTCTCGTGTCTGGGATAAACTTTTTAAAAAAACTTGAGTAATTTCATTAATACAAATAAGATGAGATTCAGAAACTTCCAAAAAATGAGTACATTCTGATATGTTGGCTCAGACTTCTGTTAGTGATTTTTATCTTATCCGTGCAGGTACGCTGATATAATAGTACATCGACTGTTGGCAGTGGCTATAAACGCAGACAGTACTTACCCAGAACTTACAGATAAACATAAACTAGCAGACCTGTGTAAAAATCTCAACTACCGACATAAAATGGCTCAGTACGCACAAAGAGCATCAGTTGCATTCCATACCCAGGTAAGTAGTTTTGAGATGGGGTCATGCTTTTCAAACTGTTGGAAAGAGTGAACATTTGTGATAAGAGCTACATCTCTGTAGGTAATATTTTGGTGTACTGTGCAGGGCAATAACATACAAGTCAAGTCTGAAGCATGTAAGGAATGGTTAAGGGCCTTGAAAACTTCTCTTTTCTAAAGAGATTATACTCAACATTAGAGTGCTGCTTCTAAAGAACATCTTACTTTTATCTAGAATAATAAGATACCTCAAGGACTCCCTGGTACTACTTTTGTTTTTAAAAATACCATATATACTACTGTAATGTATTTTTTTAAAAAGTTTATAAATAATACAGTTTAAATTTAAAATACATTGAGCCCAGGATTATCTGAACCCCACTATCGCAGCTAAATAGCAAAAAGTTGTGAACTATAGCCAGATACTTTAATACACTGTCTGAATGAATAGTATGAACATGCTTTACTTGTGATTGTTTGATAATTGTCTTCATAACAAGCCATTATAATCTCAGTTTTTAGTAAATCTTTTCACCGCCTAAACATTTGTTTTTATCCTCATGATTCATCTCTCTTCCAGTTGTTCTTCAAAAACACAGGAGTAGTGAATGAAGAGGCATATATTTTATTTGTAAGAAAGAATGCAATTGTGGTTCTAATTCCCAAATATGGTTTAGAAGGAACTGTCTTCTTTGAAGAAAAAGACAAACCAAAGCCAAACCTCAGTTACAATGATGAGGTACAATATTTCAGGGGATTTTATTTTTATTTTGGTTTTTCATTTGATAACGGGGCACAATCTAAAATCAGTAATCCAGTAGTTACATGCAGGGAATTGGCATAAGAGATTGTATACTTAAAGTTATAAACTAATCTGTAGTAACAGCAATTCATCTTCATACTCCTTGTGTGCAAGCTTTTAAATACAGAAGGTTCTGAGAGAGAACAGCATTCATTAATTTTTAATGAAATCCAGCTATAGCATAATTATTTTGAGCTCACTTTTGATTTTATTTTTTTTTAATTTAGTTGATACTTTGGACAGTCAGTGTTCTCTCTTAATTAGCATATTTTAGGCTTATCTTTAAGAATTATTAAAACTACAGGGAAACTTCTTTGATGCATGTAGCTTGTGTGAGCATTAGGAGTTGTGAATGGTGCCTGTTTATAAACTGGGAAAACATACAGTTGGTAGCAAAAATAAGAGAGCTAAGATGTTGGATGAATTGTAAGCCTCAAGTATTCAGATATAAAGTTCCATGTTGAAAAAAACATGTAAAAATTTTGACACATTCCAGGTGCCTTCGCTTACAGTGGAAAACACAACGTTTCATACATTTGACAAGGTTAAAGTGAATATCATGTTAGATGCTTCCAACATCCAACACCAGAAAATTCGTATGGCGCTGGTAGAACCCAAGGTAAGGCACAGGCTTTACAATGCAAACCAACATATAATTCAGATGTTTTAAAACTATTGGATAGTAAACTTAATATTTAACTTTTTAAAAAAACATTATTTCTATTTATTAGGAGATTGCAGTAACACAAGTCACATCTACTTTTAACAAAAACAAATCTGACTTCAGTGCCTTTTAAAAAGTGGCTTCTACATGCTGTGGGAGACACACATTTTTAAAATTAAGATATTTAAGAAGGGGTTCTAAAGTAAATTTCACTTCCACAAAGCACCTTTTCCCACCAGTGGAAATTCCACTGGTGGATCAGAAGTAATATCTGACTTGAACTTCAAAGCCCCAGCCCACAGACCATAAACTTGTAATTGACTCTCTAAAAGAGATGCAGTTAACATGCCCGTTGACATTAGTTTGAGGGTCTTTTTCCAGATTGAGAAATATATTACTACGTAAATATAATGTTAATTTGAAATTCTATGGGCAAAATGACAAGTTTTAGCTCATGCAACTATTAGTTTACTAAGAATCATAAACTTGGTACAGAAATGGCTGTTCCTTTTCACAGCAACTTCTGTATATGCCCAGCTATCTTGCCTGGAATAAATTTCATAAGTATTTCATACAGAAATACCATGTTGTAAACTATAAGCTAGTCCGGTACTAGCAGTTAGCATCAAGTCTATAGATCTTGGCCTCTTCCCCCCTGCATCTAAGACACCTGTATTCCATCTCTTTGTATCTCAGGCTAGCTGACAAATTTTACATGATGACAGGAGCTCTGAAACCACCAATAAGGGATTGTGTATTTGCATTCAGCTATTTCCAATTTTTAGAGATTTAAGTGATATATTGTTTTTAATTCACATTTGTCTACTATTTAAGTAAATGTTAATTGGAGTCTTTTTCCATTCCTGAGTATATAATCATTTATGTTTTGGATTATTTTAGGAAAATGATTAATCTGTTTCTAAAATATTAGATTATCCTGATCTTTGAACTCTGCCAATACAAGACTTTTATTTATAATTACTTTTAGTCCTAGTCTTTGTCCTTGCTCTTAATAATTTCTGTCTCACTTTGCATTGTCATTTGCTATAGTGACATCATGACATTTATATGGTGACTTAGACTTTATCTTGATACCTACTGTCAGAGATACTCATTTCACTGAAATGTCAGATGTTGTCTGCATACATACCTACATATAACTTCTGTTAATTGTTTTAGAGTCATCTCCTCTCATATTTATATTTTTGACAGGAAAGCAAAAACTAAATGTTTGCTTTAACTTTTTCTATTTTTTCTCCCTTTGTGATAGATACTGGGAAGTGATATTCCAAATCAGACTACAGAGCTGAGCACTAACAGTGAACCAGAGAAAAAGAAGAAGAAGCTGAAAAAATAGCTGCATTTAAGCATCTAATAAATTCAAGTGTTACGTATTTTGTGTTTGAAGAGGAAATTTGTAAATTCCAGGATTTCATACAACTTTTAAATTTACTTTTTAAAAGATATTATTTTTTAATAATTTTAAAACTATTTGCATTTTTATTTCATCTCTTGCGCACCCAAGTGTTTGTAATAGTTTTTAAAACAAATATTTCAATGTGTTCATCTTGCAGGTGAAAATAAATACTCATGTACAATGAAGGAACATTCCCAGCAGAGTTCATTATTGTACCAGAAGCGGGAAATCAAAGGACAGTGACCTGTAGCGATTTGATAAAGTAAATTATTGTCTATTACACAAGTCTTAGTTGTTTTGTTAATCACCTGGTCCTGTGAATATTACTTCTAATATTTCTGATCGTGTTAGTAAAATATTGGTACAGTTCCACTCAGGAGGAGTCTGCAGAAGTATAAGGTCTAAATTATGCTGTTAAAGTTACACCAATATTGCACTTCAAATTGAAATGTTTTTACTATTCAATAACAGGAGAGGATTGAAAGATTTCCCGATTAGTGTGGCCGAAAAGATTGAGAAAAATAAGCGTGAAATTGGTGAGTTGCTAGGACCCAGCAGTAGCCCAGGCACAATGGAGGAGGAAACACTCTCTTCTGCCTCCTCCCCTCCCAGGTACTAACACTAATCTGTGTCCTATTCCTCCCCTGCTTCGAGCACTAAAGGCTAAAAGGGCAGTTACATGTTGCAACACCGAACTCCTAGCCCAGGGATCGGCAACCGGCTCACCAGGGTAAGGACCCTGGCGGGCCGGGCCAGTTTGTTTACTTGTCACATTGGCAGGTTCGGCCAATCGCGGCTCCCACTGGCTGCAGTTCGCCATACCAGGCCAGTGGAGGTGGCGGAAAGCGGCACGGGCGAGGGATGTTCTGTTCGCGGCTTTCTTCCTCTCCCTCCTCCCCCTAGGTAAGTGGAAATATGGTGATCTTAGCCATCCAGCTACACACTTGCAGTACTTCACCCTCTAGGACACTCATGCCCTCGCTTACATAACATCAAAGCTCTTTCACAAACAGGCTACTTCAAAGCAGTAGTCTGTATATAAGGCAACAGTTAGGCTTCAGAGGGTAAAATTATGCTCAGCCTGTGCACAGGCAGCCACTGCTAACCCATGGGTTTGAGTGTCAGAGGAGCATCTTAGGACAACTCTTGCACCAAAAAGCTGCAACTCCTATGTAGAAAAGCCCAATCAGGAACATCTGAGCAGTTCAGGGGGCATCTAAGGATAAGAGCCATCCAGCTAGCTCAGTGGTAAATCCCAAAAAAGACCCATGGTAGAAGGAAAAACTCATTGAGGTACCCACAGTACCTCTCAGCTACTAAAGTGAGCCCTCAACGCCTTGAGGGAAAGAAGCAGGATTTGTACAGTCCCCTTTCTTCCCACAACCAGAAGAACCCAGAGAAGGACATAACTAGAAGGTGCAAGGTTCAACAAAAAGGGCCAAGAAACCACATCTGCACAAGGACTTCTGCAAAACCAGCAAAAAGCCAACTGATTCAGGCTCTGAGCAGGCAAGGTAGAAAACCAAACATTCTTCCTCCCCCAGCACACTTGATACTAGGTGTCCCAAAATAGCATTTATCTTACAGATTCCCTCAGGATTAGATAAGAAGCCTAAGGACAAATCCTTACATGAGACAGCAATTCTACTGCACTCCTCCAGTGATGATGCAATCAGGAAGGAATATCCTGACAAGGGAAAGCATAGAAGCAGGACAGTATTTCTCAAACTGAGGTCTGTGGCTCATATTGATACCTCCCCTTCCGTCCCAGTGCCTCCTGCATGCTAAACCAGGAGATTTTAGGCACTAAAGGTCTGGCGGTGCAATAGGGCTAAGGCAGGCTTCCTATTTGCCCTGGCTCCACACCGCTCCCAGAAGTGACCAGCACATCCCTGCAGACCCTGGGGGGGAGGGCAGAGGGTCACTGAATGCTGCCCCCACCCCAAGCACCAACTCCACAGCTCCCATTGGGCCCCCCATCTAGGAGCTACTGTCACTCTCGGGAGCCACCCAAGGTAAGCGCCGCCTGGCTGGAGCCTGCACCCTTACCCTTCCTCACTCCATCCCAAACTCCAGCCCCCTGCCCAGTCCAGAGCCCGCACCCAAATTCCCTCCTGGAGCCCACACCCTGGTCCTGCACCCCAACACTCTGCCCCAGCCTGTGAAAGTGAGTGAGGGTGGGGGAGAGTGAGCGACAGAGGGAGGGGGGATAGAGTGAGCAGGGGCTGGGCCTCAGAGAAGGTGTGGGATGGTCATGGCCTCAGGGAAGGGGCAGGGTAAGGGCTGAACAGGGGATCTTGGAGGGTCAAAATGTGGGTCCTTGGGTTGCTGAAGTTTGAGAACTGCTGCTCTGAGGTTCAAGAGCCCAAAAATGCCATCACAGAAATATAAAAAGTTTGATGCTATGGTAGTATCATTAGTAAAAGGATACAATAGTCCCATTGGAAAGGGTATTTTTGTGAAGGAAAATCCAACTGCCAGAAAAGCAGAGCAGCCCTGGGCACTAGCTACTTGGCAAGAGGTACAACTGTGCTGGCTGGACCATCTAAAGGCCCTGGATGACAAAAGTCAGTCTGAGTGCAAGTCTACCTTTAAGAAATAACACTAGCAACACCTTTCATCGCATATGCCTCAAAAGATGCAAAGAAATTCTCAGCCAGGGCCATGAGTACAGTAGCCAGGTACCACACCGAGTTACACACCTGTACTGGTAATGCCCACGCCAAAACAAATCCTGGATGATTCCCAGTCTCCTGTTTGGAGAAAAACTGGATAAAATAGGGGCAGACAGCATATCCAAACTGAGGCAATCCCGCCCGTCTCTACACAGTGCCCAGGGAAAGGACTACAAGCCCAACAAGAGGTTGTCTATTGTCAGCACAGAAGTACTTAAGGAAAGACAGCATGTATATCACAGGAAACGGGTATTGCTGCCAAATCAGGTTAAGAGCTTACTCTGACAACAAAAGGCTGCCCAATTTTAATCTAGGAGGCACAATTTTCCATTTCTGAGAAGAATGGGATCTCTTAAGCAAGTACAAGTGGGTAAAAATAGGAAGCAGTTTTGGTTACTCCCTTAAACTAAGGGCCTGACCCCATCCCTGCTTCATCCAATCATTGATATCAAGAACCTTATCGAACACTAGCCCCTGCTGAATGAGATCTACTTTCCAGACATAGGACTAATAAAATCAGTACCCTCAAAAGAAAGGTTCTTAGGACTATAATGTTCTTCATATCCAGAAGCACATTATGGTGGAGGACCTCATATTGATGAACAAATGGATGAAAAAGATGAGATGCCCTATGGAGACCCTAGTCTTGACAGTAGTATCGCAGTACCAAGAGGATTTCCTCACCTTAGCAGACCTAGCAGATGCTTATCTACATATCCCCATATGTCCATGTCACAGTCGTTTGAGTTGTGTATGGCACAGCTCACCATAGGTACAAAACACTGCCATTTGGGCTTCCGTCAGCCTCTAGTGTTTACTAAGATGCTCTTTCAGTGCCACAGCTCTTACAGTGAGGTTGCTTGAAGCAGATGGGTTTGTGATAAACAGCAGAGAAAGCTCACAGATCCCTTCCACAAAGATAGCTCTCCTGATAGTGGATATAGATGCATCTGCGGCCAAAATCTATCCCTTGCTGAACAGATTTTAAAAAATCCAGAACCAGATCTCCATGTTCGAGGAACCAAAGACAATCTATAGCCCAGCATCTGCAACTAAGACTTCTGGTTTCATGCTTAGGAATTAAACCATGGGCAAGATTCCACATTAGCTGTTTCCAGAAGTTTCTGCTGAAGGTATGGAACCACTCAGCAGAATTCATGCAACACTGGGCACTGGTTCCAAACCAGGGACCAGAATCCCTCAACTGATGGATAGTCCCAGTGAACATCCGCAGGCATCTTCCTGGTCCATGGACCTTCAGGTACTTGCAACAGATGCCCACTAAATGTTCTATTCTAAATAAGCTTATAATACCACATTCACTGTAGTGTGAGTGCCTTCCAGAAATGCATTAATCAGCCTAATATCTGTCATGTGTTTGTTCTCATCATCTTCTCTAGGGAGAAGCGTATGCAGTGGAGTGTCTTCTGATCTGTTTTACAAGCACGAACACACCACTATATGTTTGTTAGAGAAAGCAGGGTCAAAGAAGTGAACCTTACAATGGAGCAGAAGGTGGTGAGGTTTGTGACTGTCCTTACTTCCTGGAGGAGTTCATTCCAATCTTGTTCTGGGCCCCATGAAAACTCCATCTCTTGAACAAACGAGCTTTACCCTTATTGTAGAGTACCATTTTGCCAGAGGAGGAACGTTGATGATCCTGCGGTTCACTGCAGATCTTTAGGCAATCTGGACCATAGGACCAGATCACTGAGCTCACTGAAGATAAGGACCAAGATATTAAACAAGGGGGAGGGGGAGACCCTGACATCAGCACCCCTCCCCCCTCTGCTCTGAGTAGCAAGCAGGAGGCTCTCAGGAGCAGCTCCAAGGTAGAGGGGAGGAGCAGCACATGGCAGTGGGGGGAGGGACACTTAAACTGTGCAGCACTTGATAGCCTGCTGGGCAGCTGCCCAGCTTACAGGGAACTTAGCCAGAGGGTGAACTGATCCTTGTGGTATGGGGGAGTATATCTGGAATACCAAACAGCATAGGAAATGTATTGCTTTGTAGACCGGAATGAAACCATCAGTCTCTTGGCGCTCAGAGCAACAAACTTATCCCTCCACAGGTTCCAGAGCCACCTCAAAAGCAACCACATCCTACTCCAATTGGACACCATCACAACAGTGGAGTATCTCAAAACCAAGAAGGAACTTGAAACTAGACCCTACACTGGGAAGCAATAGCAATAACGAAATGGGTGGAGGAGAATCCAGTTTCTGTAAGAGCAATACGCAAAGGGAGAACCACATCAGAAGGCAGATTAGCTTGGCAGATATGCAGCCAAAAAATTCAGAATGGTGTCTGAGTCAGGTAGTCCTCAACATGGTCTCTCAGAAATTTGGTATTTCAGCTGTCAGTCTGCATCACAAAGACAGAATGGTGCCAAAATACTTCATCAGGAAGCAGATCCAAAGTCAGTAGATATGGATGCTCTTGTACATAGGTGAAGAAGGGGCTGCTTTTCCACGATTTCCACTTCTAAGGAGATAAGGCAAGAAGCAGCAAAGGTAATAGGTCTAGTTCTATACTGGCCAAGGAGACCCTGGTTTTTAGATCCAGAAGGCTTATTTCAGATTGGCTAGAGCTGCAGTCACCAATCTTTCCTACTGCTGGTCCCAGTGGCCCAACCAACCAATCCTTTCAACAGCTGTCATGCCATTCTATCAAAACCTGCTTCTTTGTCACTAAGGGTCTGCTGGATGAGTAAATTAGCAGCCCTATCCATGCAGGACCCATACTGTGTATTCCACAATACCATGGTTCTAAGAAGTCCAAACTCTTCTACCACCAGTTTAATCCTCTTTCTGTGCTTTGCAGAAAGTGATCTTCTCAACATTCTGTCCAGCATCCTACTGAAAACCTGTAGCATAATCTGGATTTGTGTAGAACAATAAAGATCTGCCTTGAGCAAAGATCTGCCTCAACAAGATCAGGTTCCTCCGTGTTTGTGTGTCCTTTCACCCAAAGTGTCGCGGTCTTTGGACATCCAAACTAACAGTGGCCAGATAGATTAAGTTATGCATTGTAGAGGTGCATACAATGTAGGCCTGAGATTTAACTCACCCCATACTACACCAGCCTTGTGTGAAACTAAGGCATTTCACCACTAACGTTAAGGAGAAAAATGCTCCATTGTGGCTAAAGTGCCCCCAGCTCAGGAATGCCCTTAACAAGAGTTATAACACCATGGGTTGAAAAGTAGACACACCCAAGCACTGGGAAGTTTAGGGAGAAAACAGGAAGACCCCAAGAACTGGTAAAAAATAAGCTCTGACCAGTGAATATATGCTGACCATCTGCACAAACAAAGGTGGTCATAAATAAGTTACAATTTGGTTATGAGAGAGAAAATGTAAAAAGAGTTGAGAAGGGAGGAGAAAACAGGTGGCAGTGCGTGATTGGTTAAATTTTGTTACCTAGGGTTACTGAATGTGATAGGTTTAGTGAAGTTAAAGGAGGTAGCTAGTTCTACCTATATAATGTAACAAAAAACCCAGTGCTCTTTGGGAAGAATCTCTAGACTGGAATTTAGCATGAAGCTGCTGGAATTCTGACCCCTCTGCATGACCGTGACGTGCAGAGGGATCGCTGGAAACCCCCAGACGAGAGAATCCTGACTGACCATCAGGTGAATTTTGTCTGTATATTGGGAGTGGTGAGCATATGAGATTTGCCTGGTATATGTATTCTCTGTGTGTTGCTAATAAGAGGAGGTTACTCACCTTGTGCAGTAACTGACGTTCTTCAAGATGAGTATCCCTGTGGGTGCTCCACTCTAGGTGTCGGTGTGCCCCTGCGCCTTTGATCGGAGATTTCTGCAGCAGTACTCGTACTGGCCATGCATGCTCAGAGCCTGGCCCCCACTCTGAGTATACCTCTAGTGAGCATGCGCAGCCGGTTCCCTCAGTTCCTTCTCTACAACGGAGGCTACCCCGACTCCGAAGTAAAGGGGAAGAGGGTGGGTAGTGGAGCACCCACAGGGACATTCATCTCGAAGAATGTCTGTTACTGCACAAAGTGAGTAACCTCTTCTTCGAGAGAGATGTCCCTGTGGGTGCTCCACTCTAGGTGACTTCGAAGCAGTGTATCTCAAAGGGGTAGGGACTTTGGGTCTGGCAGGAATGCAGCAGATAATACTGCCCTGCCTAATCTAGTGTCAGAGAGAGGGCCCTGAGTAAGGGCATAGTGTTTGACAAATGTGTGTTTGGAGGACCAAGTGGCTGCTCTACAAATGTCAGACAAGGGTACTTTACGTAAGAAGGCTACAGAGGTAGATACAGATCTAGTGGAATGTGTTCTGATCAATGCTGGAGGTGTAACATTTTTCATCTGACAGCAGAGTCGTATGCAATCGGAGATCCAGTTCGAAAGTCTCTGGGTAGAGATAGGCATGCCTTTGGAGTGCTCCGCGGTGGAGACAAAGAGTCTAGGAGAGTTTCTGAAGGGTCTGGGTCTGTCCAAATAGAAGGATCAGGCCCTGCACACATCAAGTGTGTGCATTGTGGCTTTGAAGGAGTTTGCATGTGGTTTCAGAAAGAAAGTTGGTAGATGTATTGGTTCATTGATGTGAAATGAAGCGTGAACTTTTGGAAGGAATTTTGGATGTAGGCGTAGAGTAACTTCGTCCTTGAAGAAGGGCGTATATGGTGAATCTGCCATAACGGCTGCTATCTCGCCTGCCCATCTGGCGGAGGTAATGGCCACCAAAAAGGCTGTTTTCATCGAGAGGTGCAAGAGGGAGCAGGTCGCCTAACGAGGGGTCTCAAAGGAGTTGACGAGTTAAACAGACCAAATACAGGTGAGATCCCATGGAGAAGTAGGTTGTTTAATGTCTGGATATAGGGTTTGGAGTCCCTTCAGGAAAACGCTTGGTGATGGTCAAGAGGCGAAGCCAAGGTATTGTCAACTGTACCATGAAAGGTTTGATGGCAGCTAAGTGAACTCTGATGGAGCTGAAGGAAAGCCCGGATTGCTTAATGTCCAATAGAATAGTCGAATATGAGGAAGATGGTGCCGACGGTGTAGAAGACAGTTGTTTATAGCACCATTTTGTGAATTGTTTTCCACTTTTCGGAGCTAGGTGGTACGGGTGGATTGTGTTCTGCCTGTGTAAGAGTACCTTCTGAACTTGGCTGGATCAGTCTATTCTCGTTGAGAACCATGCAGGTACCAGGCTTTGAGATGAAGCAATGGGGAGATTGGGTAAAGAAGCGCCGTGTTGCTTGATAAGAGGTTCGGATGAGAGGCGGGAGACAGTGGTTGAACTGAATTGTCGTGGGAGGAAAGGAAACACGGCTTGTCTCGGCCATGAAGTTCCAATCAAATCACCCTGGGCAAGAATCCGTTCGTATGTTTATGAGGACCCTGTTGAGCAATGGTATTGGGGGAAAATGCATAAGCTAAGTTTTGGTGCCCATGAGATCATGAATGCATCTCTGAGAGATTGTTTGCCCAGTCCCGCCCTGGAGCAGAAATTGAGGCATTTCGTGTTTTTTACGGTGCGAAGAGATTCTATGGTTGGGTTGACCCCAAGTTTCAAAATACATTGTAAATGATTCCCTCGTCTATCTCCTATTCGTGCTTCCGAAGGGAAAATCTGCTTAACTCGTTGCAGTGGTGTTCATAACCCCTGGAAATAAGCAGCTGATATGCGGATGTGGTTCGGAAGGCACATTCCAGCGTTTTTATGGCTTCTGAGCAAGAAGAATGAGCCCCTCCTGTCTGTTTACGGTAGAACATGCAGGCAATTGTCTGTCATTATGGATTACATGCTGATTCTTGATTAGTGGAAGGAAGCACAGCGGCAGGCAATTCCGTATAGCTCGAAGTTCTAGATGTTTATGTGCAGGGAGGTCTCGGAATGAGACCATAGCCTATGGATGTTTGGTGAGAGATGTGGATCCCCAGCACTGTGAGGGATGCAATCAGTCACATCATCAGATTGGGGGGTCTGGAGGAAGGGGACTCAGAGCAGAGGTTGTAGTGTGAAAGTAGAATGAATTATATTGTAAAAATAAATGGTTTAAAGAAATTTGTTATGTACCTCCTTAAGCAGAAATAAAGAAATCTCTCTCTTCCTGCATCACACAAAGATTGAGAAATACAAACAAGATATGATTTTATATTCGAGCAAAACAGCATTGCAATCAAACCTTGGCTAAGTTTTACAATTGATAACCCAAGACAAATTTACAGGGGAGAACCCAAGGCCTTTAATGTTTCTCTAATTACTTAAGCATAGACGCAATAGAGAAAATCCTGTCTCTAAAACTTAACTAAATCTTTAAACATAGAGAGTAAGAGAGGGCCAATTGTAATGCAATATTAGGGAACAGAATCTTAAATGTCCCGGAGGTGTCCTCATCTTTCTTTCTGGCTATTCCAAGAAGGGTGGTTTAGTCAGGCATGAAAAATCCAAATCAATGAACATTAATATCTATGGAGCAACATTATGAAACAGCAAAAGTCCTGCTCCTACATATCCCCCTTTTGACACACAAGATATCAATCGCCTCAGTGTCACATTCTTATTTAGTCCAGCGTAATAGAACAATACTCTGAAGGAGGTGATTTAGGGCCTGTGGCTCCTAGCTTTGGCAGTATTTCATTTAGGGTTTAATAACCAGCACACTTTAATACATTTCAAATTTAAGAAGCAATAACCCACGCGAATTTAAAAAAAAGGTTGTACAAAAACAATACTATGGGTTGTAAGCATTGGTGATGCCGATATAATCGAGAATAGTTTTGTGGAGGAAGACCATCATAGAAGGATAATGAAAGAAGTTTTATACAATCAATGGTAACCTGTTATGTTTTTTTCTGGCAGGTGGCAATTCTTAACATTCCCGGATTTGTGTGTAATACATAATGAATTGGGTCAGTTTTTTTTTAGGAACTATGTTATCTTTTTACCTTAAAGCAGATGACTGGTACTGTTTGCATTCAATGCCAAGATTGAGATAGAGAACTAGCTAAATCAAGTGGCTTACAGTAAGTCTTGAGACTACTTTTGTTGTTTGTTGTTGTTGTGGCAAATATATGTGGAATGATTGGTAAACACAGTACTTACATTACATTTACATTTGTCTTTTTGGTCGGGTTTCGGCTAACACCTTTTTAAAACCAACATTTTTTCTACCCCAAGAAGTAACACATAACATACCCCTATATACAGTACTTTTTGGATTATCTGAAAGACAAAAATAACATTTTTATTTCTACCCTTTTGGGTGGACATTGATCTGTGTTTAGATATAGATACTAAATTCTGTAAAGATTTCTTTTTTCAAATAACTAATCTTGCCTGCTTTGCAGGACAAGAAACAGAGGAGATTTTAAAACCCGTGCCACCCTTAATTTTCCTGTGTTTTTTTTGTTCGTAATGGCTATAGGCTAGGCCAGGTTTAATGGCTTCTACTTTTTAAAGGGGTGGGAAATTATTTACATCTGTTTTAGTTATAAATTCATGAGGTGGTGTACCCATCAAAGTATTTTCCTTATATAGCAGATCCGCAATTTGTAATGTTTTCCTGCCTGTGTTTGAGCTTTAAGTTTATTCACAAAGATAATAGCTGAGAGCCTTCATTACCGATAAGTACTTTTAAAGATTTTTTCCAAAAAATCATATACACTATAGTAGTGTTAGACAGGGTAAACTTGGCTAACATTAACAATTTATTATTAATGTTAATTTTTATTAACCTAATAACATTAGCACATTTATGAAAGGTATCTTGTTTATAAACCCATGCCTTATTATAACGAGATAAGGCAATCTGTTATGCTGACTCCAGGAGCTTTGTATCTGTTTCGTTTATGGTTTCTGTGCAGGCCTTCTGATTGGAGCAGCTCTGGCCAGTTCTTAGACCTATCTTGATCGCTTAGTCTTGTTTGCTAGATGTCAATCAACACACACACTTCCTGGAGGGTCTTTTGGATGTCAAGCATTCAGCTAGAGCTCGTCGAGAGGAACTTCCTGTGGGTACTACGCGGCGAATGCTAAAAAAAAAACACAGCCTATTGGTGGCTCTTTTTTTTTAGTGGAAGGCGCTATGGAGGAGAATTTTTAATTGTGCACTAGAGCAGCACGATTTCCATTTGCATTTTGGTATTTATACCCTTTTAAATATATACCACTGGAGGCAACAGTCCTGGGAAAATGCACATCTTTCTATTACTATAATTATCTTTTTTAATAACAATAGCCATATCATTTATACATAAGGTGTAAGTTGTTTGTTTTGTTCTTACAAGAGTTTTCATAAGTACCACTATGATCAAAGATGACAGTCTGTATTACATGTTAGCTATTTTAGGCTCGACCCTCATGTTTTAACATTGCTGATCCTTTCTTTGTTAGGTATTTGTGCATCTTGCACCTTTCTGGGGCCCTGTTGGCTACTTCCAGAGGGTCCAACCTGTTTAAATGTTTGCCTATTTTCTTTCACACCCATTACAGCTCTATATCTGCTATTGTACACAAAAAAAATTCAAAACCCTAAACAAGGACACAAAAATATAGATATCAGGACGAATCCCTATCTACCCTATCTCTCTCTGAATTTTTGAAACTGCTCTATGTCTACTGATGCAGCCATGAACTTGGTCTTTAATTTAAATTTAAGACCATTTTAAAGTTTTTTGTTAAAGCAATCAAGTTACCCTGTCCGTTCCTTAAGGGTTAAATGTGCAAATTGTCCCTATAAGCCAAACCTGAATTACCTGGGTCTTGCAAAAAGGATCTGTTCAGTTTTTTGCAAGCTTTTGAAATTAAATAGTACAGGGATAGTTGTGATGGGGGACGTAAGAAATTATTTTAGGTGGGCCACTGTTAATTTAAACAACATATCTTAAGGGCTGAAATCATCCGCCCCGTTATTTCATGGCTTGCGTGCTGGCGGTAAAAAAAACCCTAGTTAAGAGAGGAACAAGAACCATCCATAACACCACTTCTGTTCTGACATACTCATTACACTAATTAGAAAAATCACTAAACACAGAACCCACAAACCCCCCCGCCTACAATATAATAATCACACACAATAACCAACACCCAACCTCATGTAAAGAATAACAGTTGAAATTTTTACAAATCCACTCTATATCAATGTGTGTTTAGATTTAGCCTCTCTGAGTAAGATTTTAACATATCTATTTTTCAACCAATTTCGGAAAGGACTTAGAATAACACATTCACATCGCTGACACTAGGGTATTTTCGCGTGTCTATGTTTTTCCTTCGTAGGTAAAACTAAACTGCCGACTCCAGGGAAAACTTATTCGGACTCGAATTTCTTTACACTGCTTGTGTATTGTTTGCCATGCAGCAGCTGTAAGTATTATGTAGCTTATATGGAAATTAAATACTAACAATACAGGACTAGATTGCTACACTACTTTCTAGGAGAAGGGCCAAAGGGTGGCTCGGCCCTAGGAAGAAATGGTCTACTCTCCCATTCAGCAATGGCCTGAGCAAAGAAAAACCACAATGAAACTGACGGCGGTGATTCACCGCTCATATATTCGGGCGGTCTCGGTGTTACAATATTGGGGTGGCGCGGTTTTATTTCTTAAACATATTTCCCGCAAACAAAGTTTAGCAGCTGCTCGATCGTTCTCTTCAGATGATGCCGCCTCTGTACGAGCTAACATCAGGTCGATGATGGTTCGACTAGAGGCTCTTTCGTGTTTCCGCTCCTTCTCCTTCTTCTGCTACTTAAGAGGTCAAACGTGACTGTTTACGTCCCCAAATGACACACTCCAGCTTTCTTTCTTCCGTAAAGACATCGATCTACCATTGCCAGAGTGTCAAAACGCGGATTTTAAATGGGGCAGAAAACAAGAGGGGAGAAAACATGTTAATATATGAATAAAAGTAATTGGGGTTTTTTGTGCAGGGTTCATTACGAGGATCAGCAGGAGCCGTGCACCCTGGGTATCAACTGCTTTTTTTTTTTTCCAGTTTTTTTCCTCTTTTCCCTTAGTCTTCAATCTCCACATAATTTTGAAAGACAATCTGTTCAATGCGAGTGGAGAAGGAGACCACGCCTGCGTTGGTGGCGGGCTACTCCGCTGTTGCAGTGCGAGGCCCTCAGCACCACCGCTGTGTCTGAACAATTGTATTCGGAAACACCAATAAAAAAGAATCAGTTTTTTGAGGCGGAGACAACTAAAGAAGGGCCGGAAACCAGAACAGGGAGGCTTTTGTTGCCTTTATAAATATAATAATAGGAGGATGGAGAACGTATGGAAAATATTGAAAACGGGTTGGGATTCGATCTCTGCGATCCGGAGGTTTGGAGAACAGAGTAAATAGGGTTGAGCGGCTCCGGGTCTGGTGGAATTGGGAAGCAGGAGGCTTTTAAATAAAGCTACTCACATTCCACTTGCTTTTTTGATTTTACTGATATTATTTAAGAAATTTGAGGGAGAGCGGAGACGGTTTTCGACTTTGTCACATCTACAAATTAGGACAGTGTTCCTAGCCCATCTGTCCCACCACTTGCCATTCGAACACAATTTTACCTTCTCCTTGTCAGTCCGAATTTTTAGTTTGTCAGGCCGGGCACCATTGAGATTTCCACCGTATGGGCACCTTTTGTCCTTTAAAGACATTCTACCACTACGTAGGTTATAGAACGGTACTTTAACGACTCAGTCGTGTTCCACGATTGTAACATACAGGTGCCCCTACGATGAGTTTTGGGAGATCCCCTGAGATATACACTAACAAAGTTCCAGAAAATTTACGGGAGTCCGGGCAGGCCCTGATTTTCTACAGGCAGTGCCCGACTCAGGACCCATCCACTAAATGACATAAAAGAGCCGGGACTGGTTCATTAGGTGTAACTGTATTCCACAGACTGTAGACGACCTGGTTACCAATACAGAGGACCGTCAACAGAAGACCAATCTCACATTATACTAAGAATATCAAGAAGGGAAATTACGGCGTCTTGTCAGAAGCGATATTTTAGCCTCTAGGTGCAACCCCAACCAAAGAGAGCCCACACGAATACTGCCCAAGTCGCCCTGAAAAGCTTTCCCACCCCAGGGGTTTTACACACAAAGTGCGATGCAGAGGCGTCAATCCTGCTGCAGATTCCAACTCACTCAGACTGGCCGGGGCGACAGGACACACCTTTAGGTCCGATCGGCGGATCCCTGGCGGAGAACGGCACCAGACTCAAATACGCCACAGAGGACGGATGACACAGAGACAGGACCACTGGTCCTCAAGTCCGGAACAAAACACAGAAATAATTTACCTGACGCAAATTACTGATGTCCAGATCCCGGGACATCACTACCAGAACAGAGTGAGGAAAACCAACAGGATTCGATGGCGAGACTTCAATTCGACTGTGGTTTGATGCGCGCTGTCTTTCTAGTGGGAGGAACGCCTTCGGGGCAAATGCCCAGTTTGTGCCGGCTGACCTCACGGAGTCAATCACCTACAAAATGCGTAACAGGAAATCACAGCAGCCTCAGTAAAGAGACGGTGCACATCATCGGTGAGAACGCATCCAAATTGATCAAGTTTAAAAGACTCAAGGATACACAGTTTGATCAGAACAACAAAATCTCTGTTTTTATCAGGGACATAGCGCTCTGCTAAATCACCAGGATAATTGCGAGCACCATAACAAGCACACAACTACCCTTATTATACAGATAAAAGGGGGGAGCACTTAGCAAGATAAAAGGAACCGACACGGAACTCTGATAAGTTTACCTGGGACTAGCCACATAATGTCTTATTTCCTTACTAACTATTACCAATCTTCTGTTAAGTTTCGCCACTTAGCACCTTGTTTATGCCTAATGTTTCTTTTCCTGGTCACCTATGTAGTATGATATGGGTCGAAC
>NC_133769.1:293964777-293993173 GCF_003597395.2 Chelonoidis abingdonii
TACAGGAGGAGCAGCGCTTAAAGCCTGTGGAGCCAGGCATATTTGAAGCGCCTGAGAGAACAAATTTTTTTTGTAACAGTAGAAAAAAGGTATGTAACACTAACTAACAACTAACTAACAAGAAACTGTCTAACTACAAGTTATTTTAAGATGAGGAAAGAAATTCTTTAAGGAATCTGCTGAGCTCCGTCTCAAGCCGGGGACGGTAGAGAGGGAATTGAGGGAACTGGCCGCACATGCTCACTAGAGGTATACTCAGAGCGGGGGCCAGGCTCTGAGCATGAGTGGCCGCTACAAGTACTGCTGCAGAAATCTCTGATCAAAGGTGCAGGGGCGCACCAACACCTAGAGTGGAGCACCCACAGGGACATCTCTCGAAGAAGAAGTAGATGTTTAGAGCACAGCTGTGTAAGGCTCTCGCACTGGGAAAAGGTTCTGCAGACCTATAAACCCCTGAGGGAAAGGGCAGGTACCTATATTGACCAAGTCACACCTTGAGCCCTTGGTAGAATATAGGTGGGGTGCCCTAGATTGTTTTTGCGGGTAGCAACACAGTAGCAGGTGAACCAATTTTGGAACTCTACAAGATCTCTAGTGACATCATAGGCAATAAGAGCTTTGCTTCAACTGAAATCTATAGGGCAACATGATCTTCTAACACCTTTCTTAAACATTGTAAGGTAGATTTTCTGTCCTCTGCAGAGGCCTTTTTCAGAAGGAACGTGCTGCTTGCAATGATCCAAAAATACTTTCTATTTGGGCACTTATTTTCAAGGAAAGATTTCTTAGTTTCAGTCTATTTATCCTTCCCTGCTTAATGTTTACTGCTCACTACTTCCCAGAGAACAAAGTTATGCAGCACCCTAGGCTGTAAAAGGCATATAGGGCACATGTGCACCTCAAGTGGAGAAGCCATAGGGATATTACTCATTGAATGAGAAATTTCTTATCCAGTAGCTTCATTTCTGCTAGCATCTCCCACAATTCTACCCTCCTTTGTATGACATTTAATTTGTTTATAGTTTGTGGGCTAGTTAGACTACTGAACATAGTTCACTGGTTGGCATTAAGGTTATCACTAATCATATTTAAATGTCTACACAGCTTTGGAATGAGTCTTCTGGCAGCAAGCCAAAGATGTGAGCATGGCCAGCAGAAGTCTATGGTGTAACAGTGAACCACCTCCAGAACTGTAGAAAGGAGGGGAATATCTTATACAATCACAGAATTGTGGGAAATGCTGGTAGCAGAAAGTTATCCAGGTAAGAAATTTGTCACTCCATACCTATTGAAGACAGGAACAAGTAAAGGCAGCTGAATACCCAGTAGTATCCAAGAGTTTCATGAAGGATAATGCTGCATATTTGCATACATTCTTGGAGATCGAAGCAAGAGAATTTGGAGGGCTGATAGCAAGTAGCATACACTTCTACAGTAGGGAAGCAAACTTGTGAACACAAAAGTGCTAACAAAAAGGGATAAGCAACAGGCAAGGAAAAAATGAAATGAGGAGCCTGCTGCTACCAAGCAAAGCTGCTGGCTCATGGCATTGCTCAGACCAACTATTCTGAAAAGGCAATACAAGGGTTTTGCCACCTACCTAAGTCAACTTGTGACTCTGCTCTACTCTACTCATGATTCTCCCTAATGGTAATCAAATATGGCTATTTCTTTATGCCTTAAAAAAGCTGTTTCTTTCCCTTTGTCATAAACAGATAGCTAAGGGTTAATGTCTCTTTCATCTGGAAAGGGTTAACAAACAGGGATCCAAACACCTGACCAGAGGACCAATCAAGACAAGATACTTTCAACCCCGGGTGGAGGGAAGTTTTGGGTGTGAGTCCTTTGTTCTGGTGTTCTTCTCTCGGGGGGTCTGAGAGAGACCAGACATTACTACAGGCTCTCTAAGTTTCTCTTCAAATAGTAAGTAGAACAGGCGGTTTAGGTTTGTTTTTTTTAATTGTTTTACTCTATTTGCAATTGTGGATCTGGCTGGTTAACTTTTATATGTGTAGTTGCTGGGAATATTTTGATTTGTATTGGTACTGGGAGGAAAGTTTCTTTCTGTGTCTATAAGATAGGACCCTGTAATATTTACATCTTGAGTTAGCGAAAAAGTAGAATTACCTCTGTTTCCTTTTATAAAAGATTCTTTTAGAGAACCTGATGGGATTTTTTTTCTTGTATCCCTTTTTATCCCAGGGGATTGGCATAACTACCAGGACTGGTGGGGAGGATAGAATTCTCTCTCTGTTGCTGTATCTGTTATGCCTCTTTGTGGAAGAAAGGGACCATTACTTCTCTTGTATTGTGCATTTAAGAGTTGAATCAGTTAAATCTCTCAGGGAAGCCAGAGAAAAATTCGGGAGGAGAAGGGGAGGGAATGGTATTCTCTTGTTTAAGATCAAGATTGGTTCTTGGGGTCCCCAGGCGGGAGATTGGCGGAAGTCAGAGGCCCCAAAACACTATCATTTTGGGTGTGGCAGTGCTGTCAGAATCAAGCTGGTAATAAGCTTAAGGAATTCATGCAGGTACCAATTGTGGACCTAAGGTTCAGATTTGGGACATTATACGTTATGACACATAAACCACTGCCATTAGCACCAGTATCTTCTAAACACTTGAAGTGATAAGTGACCTCCCTCTCTCCATACTACTTCCCTCTTAATTCATTTTTTCAAAACTTCTCCATAAGTTCAATAGTGAGATAACACTGATAGGGACTAGTAACATTTTACTCATACTTGACACAGTCTGCTGTATTACGGTCAATTTATAAACTGGCATTATACTCAACCACCATGACTATGCTTCAGCTTACAATGAGCAGCATCAAATTAGGCTGTAATAATCACATTAACTCATGCAATTAACTCAAAAATTAATCTCTATTTAAAAAATTAATGACGAGATAAATGTTTAATACATTATAACCTAGACTACAATTAAATTTAATATTTTTGTATGTTTTCTACATTTCACAAATATATTTTTGATTTCAAGTAGCAATACAAAGTGACAGTGCTTACTTTAATTTTCTTTATACAAGTATTTACACTAAAATGATTGAATAGTCATTATTTCAATCACCTCATACAAGTACTGTCGTGCATCCCTTTCTTGTGAAAGTGCAACTTACAAATTTAAATTTTTTTTTTTGGTTTACATAACTGCACTTAAAAACAAAAACAATGAAAACTTCAGAGCCTTGCAAGCCATCAATCCTACTTTTGTTCGCCAATGCTATTACTAACAAAGTTTTACATTTACAGGAGATAATGTGCCCTCTTCTTACTTACAGTCACCACCAAAGTGAGACCAGTAGTTTGCATGCATTTTTGTATCCGGCATGTAAACACTTGGCAATGCCAGATATGCTTAAACATTCATCTTCCCTTCATGCTTCAGCCACTGCTAAGAGGACCATGCTCCCATGCTGACGCACTCATTAAAAAAAAACAAAAAAAAAATGCAGTTAATTAAATTGTGACTGAACTCCGGAGAAGACGTTGTATGTCTCCTCCTCTTTTTACCCCCATTCTGCCATATATTCATGTTAGCGCAGTCTTCAGATGAGACCACGCACATGTTCGTTTTAAGACATTTTACTGCAGATTTGACAAACATGCAAAGAAGGTACCAACGTGAGATTCTAAGATAGCTACAGTACTTGAAAAAGTTTAAGAATCTAAAAGTCCTTCCAAATCTGAGAGCAACCAAGGCGTGAGCATGCTTTCAAGTCTTGAAAAAGCAACACTCTGATGCAGAAACTACAGAACCCAAACCAACCAAAACAAAAAATAGGCAACTTCTGCTGGTGCATCTGACTCAGATTGATGAAATGAAACATGCGTTGGGCTGTACTCTCTGATCGTATCGAGCAGAAACCGTCATCAATTTATGAGGCATAGGCCTCTGATGTGTTGAAGCATGAAGGGAATACGAATTTTTGCGCATCTGGATGTAATTCTTCCACACTGCTACACAGTGCCATGCGAATTGGCCTGTCTCCTTTAGGTGACATTGTAAACAAGCGGGCACATTATCTCCTGCAAATGGAAACAAATTGTTGTCTGAGCAATTACGAACAGAAGTATGACTGAGATGGACTTGAAGGCTCTAAAGTTGTATATTGTTTATTTTTGAATACAGGTTTTTTTGTTAATAACTCTACAGTTGAAGTTCATTCTCATGCCTAGAGCGGTTGCCACAGTACTTGTATGAGGTAAATTGAAAGACTGTTTTATACTGTGTAAATATTTGTAATAAAAAATAAATATAAAGTTAGCACTGAACACTTTGTATTCTCTGTTGTGACTGAAATCAATATATTTGAAAATGTAGAAAACATCCACAAATATTTAAATAAATGGTATTCTATTGTTTAATCGTGCGATTAATCTTTTTAATCGCACAATTAATCATGATTTTTTTAATCACTTCACAGCCCTAATCAAAATCAAAAGCAGGACCTTCAACATCAGACGTACATCACAATAAAATCAGCTTTAGTCCAACTGGTTCCCTGCCCCATTTGAAAGAAGTATCTTAATGTCCTTAGTCTGCCATGATACTAAAAACAAAACTATCCAAAACAATCTAGGGTGTGAGGGAGAAACAATCAGTCTTTATTACATTAAATCACTTAAAAATATACAATAATTTTCAATATAAAAAACCCTTGTTAAAACAATGTAAATTGTTTTCTTTAAT
The DNA here is from genome assembly GCF_003597395.2 of Chelonoidis abingdonii. Classification (NCBI taxonomy): domain Eukaryota; kingdom Metazoa; phylum Chordata; order Testudines; family Testudinidae; genus Chelonoidis; species Chelonoidis abingdonii. Next base: position 293,969,491 of record NC_133769.1, read on the forward strand.
GTAAACAGTGACCATTTTGTGCAATATGTGCCAACTGATGAATTAAGTAAAACTAGAGAAATGTGATGGTCAAAAGGGCACTGTAGTTCATTAGTACAGTAGGTTTTCTAAACATAATTAAAAATATTTGTTTTTCTTAAGTCAAAATATATAGTTGGTTGCTTCTTGGCACAGTCTGTTTGAAGAAAGAAAAGAGGATAGACAAAACATACAAAAACTTTTATACAATTCACTATTTTCACATTCATCCAGTTGTGCTATTCATTTTTTGCCTTACCTATGAAAAAGCTTATTTTACACAGGGGAGCAATTAAACAATTTTAGTGATTACTTTATTATCTGTGACTAATTTGAAAACTCTGATCATTGAACATGGAGCTCTGAAGAATCCAACAAATTTTAATTTTAAAATGATAAATCACATTTAATTTCACATTTCAACCAGAAGAGTCCAGAACTTCCACTGATACTGCAGGGATCATTTTCATTACTGGTACAGGGCAAATGCTTTGAAAAAAATATATTGTCTCAGAAATACTTGTATTGGTCTACCAATGTGCTTCTAGCTTAATCAGGTCACAAGATCCAACCTTACATTCACATAAAATTCTGATTACCATATTGCTTTCCCTCTTCTTTCCCCCACCTTACATTAGCATAATATTAGCATCCATTATATGCTGGTAATCATAAAAAAATAAAACCCTACACATTCCTTATACCTTCTGAAAGTCTGAAATCCTTGCTTTCAAATGGCATAAAGCATCTGTTTTACGAGATAGTGGCTACTAAAATCATGCCAATACAAGCAGGAAGCAGAAGAGGGGAAGCAGGATGACAAAATGTTTTTTTTCCCTATTTCTGATCTCATGACATTGCAGAGAACAGAATTAGAAAGCAGCATGTTCAGTTTCTAATGGTATAAAGTTATTTTTATAGCCCTGTGGTTTGTGAAATCAGACCTAAGTATACAGTTCAGGACATACATGCACTGTAAATTTTTAATCCCTGGATTATTCAAGTGGACTTAAAACACATAACACAGAAACACTGTGCCATACTTAGTTGCAGTTGATAGTTATATCTCCTATTTCAAGGGTTTATCATCACAATTAAATAGTGAAGTGTGACTTATCCTCCTTGGCATAGAGACTATGGCAGGGACCAACCTTTATTTATGCCAAGAACCATAAACTGACAGGTAAAAAAAGGACAAAGTTTAAAAAAATGTAAAAGAACAAACAAACAGAAAGCACCTCAGAAAAGTATGTTAATTAGTTGATTACACATTTTAAACGAATCACAAACTTCGATTATTTTTGCAATACTTAAAAGTTTGAAGAAACAGAAAATTAATAATATTTTATTAGTGATATAGAAACCTTCCTGTCAGTTTCAACGTACACTTTTTCCAGAGTGGTCATTGCTGAGGTAAAGATAACAAACATACAGAGGTTTGTGATTTGACAAAATTTTGCAAGCTATTTTCTGTTTCAAGTAACAATTCAGATGACTTGTTTTTTAAGTGCCATACAAATCCTTCTCACATTTTATCTTCAAAAGTGTTCAGACTGTAGTTCAAAATGTAATTGAGACAGTTCCCTCCAAACTATAACACAACTGATTCCATTTGCAAAAGTCATATGTGCCAAAGGCTACTTGTCAGCCTTGGTCTAATCACTTTGATAGAGGCATTTCTGCAGTTTATTGCACAGAATGACAGGCAGACTCTCCATCCAAGATCCTGGGACTGTTTGTCCTTACTGTAAAAGAAAAAAAAACTTAACTGGAAGAATTTGATCCTGGGACAAACATTCATTACACAGCTTCTAAGATTAGGTTATCCACAAAGGTAGAGTGCGAAGTTCCAATACCTTTGTCTCCAACTGCCAGGCTGGTGAGTAATTCAGTGTATTGTTTTCTCAGGTTTTTAAGTCCAGCGGTTTTTGTAAACTTGGCTAGTTAAATCTGACATGTTATCTTTGCCAGTTTTGCACCACTAATTTAAGCAAATCCAACAATAGCAAAATTAAGGATATATAATTTATTGCTTTTCTGTTGAATATCTATTTTCAGTGTTGAAAAATCATTCCAGCTTTGCTAGAAAAAATATATTTTGAGAAATATTCTCTCATCGAATCCCTCCACATTTTCTCATTTAGGGTTTGACCTATACAGTGATGGCCATTGTTTATTTTCCTGAATCATCAGACTTTCCTTAGTCAGTCTTGATTTTTTCCCCTGATACAGTATGACTATAGCAACTTTTTGTGTAGCATCGTTCATGCAAACTGTATCCCCAACTGATTTTCAGAGTTAAATTAAAAAGCACAAAAGTAGAGGCAAAAGAGGAGAGAATTGAGGCAGATATGGGAAGACTGTTCCAAATATCAGAAACTGTAAAGTAGAGACCAGCAATGTAGATATTAGAGGGAGGGCCACAGGTCAGTGGTTGTAAGCAGATGGTATAAGAAAATATCTGAGTGGTTAGGCCAAGTCCATGGGAAGTTTTTAAAAACAAAACTTCTCTTTGTATTGAAATTGATGAGGAGCTAGTTGAGTTGATTGAGATGGAGAAGATTTATTTCTTAGAACTGACAGGAAGTTATTCTGCAAATACGATAGTCCACAGAGGTGGGATTTGGGAATTACCACTAAAAAGGAAGCTGAAAAAGTGAATTCCTAGCTAAGAATGTCAAGTGTATATGAAAGTGAGAATACGAGCAATGTTGCAAAGGGGTTGACAAGCCAATCTATGAACCTAGGAAAATGCAAGAAGAGGAGCAAGAAAATTAAGATCATAAATTATATTCTGAGGACAGTGAAGGAAAATGGAATAGATGAAGAAGTTGGTAAAAAGAATGAATATGGGAAAAGATCTTGTGGAACTCCATAAAGGAAAGGCCTTTGTGGTAGAGGAAGTATCAATAGGGACAGAAAACTATCAGATACAAGCAAGAATGCAACTAGACATCTGCACAGCTATTGAAGTTGGGCAGGAGAATGGAGTAGTTCAGTTTCAAATATTCCGCATATTTCAAGGAGAAGGAAGGAAGGAGCGAGTACCAGCAGCAACACAAAAGACATAGTTAAGTAGGAAGAAAAGAGTGGCCAAAAGTAAAACTAATATTTTTTATATTGAAACTCCAACATACCATTCTACTGAAAAGTGTTTAAGCAATGAGATTAGAAACTGAAGATAAAAATTGGTCACTGTGTACTCTCAAGAACTGGTAAAAGAAAAAGGACTGGTTGACAATTGTCCACTAGAATGGGCAGATGACAGAGAAGGGCAGGGGATAAAGAGGTAAAGTTTTTGGTAAAGAACTAGGTATCAAAACAGTCCCAGAGGAGTCCCTCACTGCTACTTCTGTGCTTAAATCCACTGGACCACACTCAAAAGAGAAGTTTTTCTTTTGCACATTCAGGAAAAGATTATGAGGGAAGAGTGAGCTAATTATGGAGGGCACAATGAATAAATAAGGATTACCAGTACTGTAGTTATGGAAGTAGAACTATATTGTGTGCTTCACACCCCCATCTGGCAATTTCACAGCAGATATTTTGATGTAACATGCACCTTTTTCCCCCTTGAGATGTTAACTAAACATTTGAGGGTCCTCATCTGGAAGAAATGTTGGTGGATGAAAACTAGAGGTGCTGATCAGGGCAAATTTGTTCATGGGCAACGTCTAGGTTACATGTACACTAAATGGCTATGTTGCAACATATGTAATCTACTTTTTGCTTTATTTAGAGAACAGTGAATATACGGAGACTGTAGAATTACAATATCATCCCCTGAATATCTTCCAATAGCTCAAACTGGTTTCCTCTGAATTAGGGCTGTCAAGAGATTAAAAAAGTTAATCGTGATTAATCACACTGTTAAACAGAAGAATAACATTTACTTAAATATTTGTGGATGTTTTCTACATTTTCAAATATATTGATTTCAATTACAACACAGAATACAAAGTGTACAGTACTCACTTTATTTTTTATTACAAGTATTTGCTCTATAAAAAACAAAAGAAACAGTATTTTTCAACTCACCTAATACAAGTACTGTAGTGCAATCTCTTTATCATGAAAGTTGAACCCACAAATGTAGCATTATGTACAGAAAATAACTGCATTTAAAAATAAAACAATGTTTGTTTACATTTGAAGGAGATAATGCTGCCAGCTTCTTGTTTACACTGTCACCTGAAAATGAGAACAAGCATTCTCATGGCACTGTTGTAGCCAGTGTGGTAAGAAATTTATGTGCTAGATGCACTAAAGATTTATATATCCCTTCATGCTTCAACCACCATTCCAGCGGTTCATGCTGATGACAGGTTCTGATCTATAACAATCCAAAGCAGTGCGGACCGACGCATGTTCATTTTCATTATCTGAGTCAGATGCCACCAGCAGAAGGTTGATTTTCTGCTTTGGTGGTTCGGGTTCTACAATTTCCTCATCAGAATGTTGCTCTTTTAAGACTTTTGAAAGCATGCTCCACATCTCCTCCCTCTCAGATTTTGGAAGGCACTTCAGATTCTTAAACCTTGGGTCAAGTGCTGTAGCTATCTTTCGAAATCTCACATTGGTACCTTCTTTGTGTTTTATCAAATCTGTTGTGAAAGTGTTCTTAAAATGAACATGCACTGGGTCATCATCCGAGACTGCTATAACATGAAATATATAGCAGGATGCAGGTAAAACAGAACAGGGGTTATAAAATTCTCCCCCAAAGAGTTCAGTCACAAATTTAATTAATGCATTTTTTTTTAAATGAGTGTCATGAGCATGGAAGCATGTCATCTGGAACAGTGGCCGAAGCATGAAGGGGTATACGAATGTTTAGCATATTTGGCACGTAAATACCTTGTAACGCCATCTACAAAAGTGCAATGCAAATACCTGTTCTCACTTTCTGTTGACATTGTAAATAAGAAGAGGGCAGCACTATCTCCTGTAAATGTAAACAAACCTGTTTGTTTTAGTGACTGGCTGAACAAGAAGTAGGACTGAGTGGACTTGTAGGCTCTGAAGTTTTACATCGTTTTGTTTTTGAGTGCAGTTATGTAACAATAAAAGTCTACACTTGTAAGTTGCACTTTCATGACAGAGATTGCACTACAGTACTTGTATGAGGTGAACTGAAAAATAGTATTTCTTTTGTTTATCTTTCACAGTGCAAATATTTGTAATCAAGAATAATATACACTTTGATTTCAATTACAACACAGAATGCAATATATATATAAAAATGTAGAAAAACATCCAAAATATTTAATACACTTCAATTGGTAGTCTATTGTTTAACAGTACTATTAATGGCAATTAATTTTTTTGAATCGCATGACTTAACTGTGATTAATCAACAGCCCTAATGTGAATGTTGTCCAGTGTCCAAACACGGAAACAGTTTAAGAAACTGCTAAAAATTCACCCATTCTAAGGTTGCTAATATGCAGAGTGTATTTCTATTGAAGCTAGTACAGCTAAGATTTTGGAACAAGTTGCCATTTCTAGAAACCTGCCACTATTGTTCACACAAACAGCTCAAAAGAAAAAATGCTATCATTTTTGTTTCGAGTCCAGCTCACACCTCCCTAATTTTCCATGTCCAGTGGATGTGGTTAGGAGAACCTGTATAGATTGCTGCTTCCCAGCTCCCTATAATACATATCAAACAAGCAGCAAGGCAGCAGTTTGGTCTGCTACCTGAGCTCAGTTGTAGTATTACTGTGCTCATCATTCTTCAGGTCATACAAGATAAACGATTAACAAGTACTAACCAATAGCATTTTAAGTTCTCCATAAAAATCCACATACCATTTTTGTGAAATCTCTGAATCTGATGTTCGTTGGTATGTTTCCAAGTAGAAAAGTTGCAAGTTGCATTTTGACTGAATAATGTATTGTATGTTTTTACTTTATGGAAACATGGTTGACTCTCTGGCGACTTTGCTCTTGACAGCTGATTGTCTTTATAGTTTAAAACAGGAAACTCCTAGGTTTGTAAACAAATCTATTTTAATATAATTCTTTCAAAAATCCTCATTTCAATAAGGTAACAATTCAGACCTCACTTCATTTGAATCAGTCCATGCTATAAAGGGTGCTGATCTCAAGATATAATAGAAACAAGCAACAAAGAGTCCTTTGGCACCTTATAGACTAACAGACGTATTGAAGAATAAGCTTTCGTGGGTGAATACTCACTTTGTCAGACGAAGTGGGTATTCACCCACAAAAGCTTATGCTCCAATATATCTGTTAGTCTATAAGGTGCCACAGGAGTCTTTGCTGCTTTTTATAGATCCAGACTAACATGGCTACCCCTCTGATAGGATAGAAACAAGGTAGTTGAAGTAATATATCTTTTATTGGACCAACTTCTGATGGTGAAAGAGAGCTTACACAGATGCTGTAGAAGAACTCTGTGCAAGCTAGAAAGCTTGTCTCTTTCACCATCAGAAGTTGGTCCAATAAAAGATATTATCTCAACCATCTTGTCTCCATGTTATAAACGATCATTGTGGGGGTTAAGTTACTGGAAGTTTCAGATCACCAGTATAACACAGTTTTATCTTCATCCCTTCTGAAAATTAAAAAAAAACAGAAATAAAAAACAGCTATTCCCCCTATAGTAATTATGGTTCTTATAGATGCTGTCCAGTTCTGGTGCACATGTGCCCTGTGTGAGTGAGATCGGGATGCTTTTGGCCAGCAGTGTTCATTGGGGATGAGGCATGATGTGATTGCTCTTGTGTGTCGTCATTTCCCCAAGGGCATAAAGGGCAGGACAGAGCAGAGCCAGCTGCTCCTCAGTCCCTGCACAAATACAGATTTGGGGCATAAGGGGACTCTGTAGTAGTGGGGAAGGAAGACAGGTCAAGGAATACACATGGACAACATCTCAAAGTTACCATTTGCTCTTTCATGTGATCGTCCATACAGATGTCACTGCTGACGGTTCTCAAGCTTTGACCTGATGTATAGAATTCACTTGCTCAGTATCTACTCAAATAATCAACTGCAGGACTGCTCTGTCAAAACAGGTGTTAGAGTGTGATGCCTCAACTAGGGAAAAATGTCATGTACGTATATGACCAGATCCCCAGGTCCCTGATGACTTTCAGATTTTAGAGGTGGGTACACTTTTCAAGAAAGCCACAGAACTTACCTCAGCTCTGGTGGAGTGAGCCCTAACCTGCACTGAGGATCTAATTTGCCTAGCTCAAAAAACCCTCAAGTAAGTAGACACCCACTTAGATGGCCTCTGGGAAGATACTGCCTGACCTTTCATCCAACCTGCAAATGCTACAATTAGTCTCAAGAAAACTAAACATTTTGGTCCTATCCAGATGAAATATTAGAGCCTTGATCACATATAGGGTATGCAATCTGGCTTCTTCTTGGTGGGAGTGGAGTTTAGGGAAGAGCTCAGGTACATGACTCATTTGATTCAAATGTAAGTCTGAGACTACATTAGGTAAAAATTTAGGATGGGGCCTAAGGGTGACCTTCTCCTTATGGACTACAGCATCTGATAGGCCAGAATTAAGCACTTGTATTATTCCTATTTGCCACACTGATATAGTTGTCACTAAAAACGCCATTTTTCATGGACAAATGATGTGAGGGGCTCAAAGGGAGCAGCCATCAACCCTGCTAGGACTGCACAGAAATCCTAGGGGGGAAGTGACTGACTGGGGGAAAACAGGAATGAGACTCGTAAACCTAGCTACCACAAGATGGGAGAAAATGGCGTCACCCTGCATGGAGGAGATGGTCAGCTGATTGACTGCCAAGCATACTCTAATAGAGCTGATGGACAATCCTGGGGTTTTGTGTTTTTGTTTTTTTTTTTTTTTCAATCTTAGCAGATAGTCCAGAATAGCTGGAATCTGGATATCTAGAGGAAACATGCTATTCACCCTACTTGTGACTTGTGAAATGTTACAGATAAAGGATCTTCAGTGTCCATTTGTGGTCTTCTATGAATTGCCTTATTAGGTGGCATACTGCAGTTCCCTGGGGACAACTCCAACAATGTCCAACAAAAGTGCCAAGTTCATCAGTCCGGAGAGAGTAAACATCAGTACCATCGATTTGGTATTGGGCATGGCATGACTCTCTTCATAGGCTGGTACCATTGGTCATGTACCGTGTTTTCCAGGGTGTCATCAGGACTCATTCCGGGTTGAACCACCCCTTTGTGGGAGTGAAGTGAGGAGATTTTTGCTTCTTCCAGTTAGGGCCTGAGGAAGGCAATCTGCACTTCTGCTCCCTGGAGGAATAGTGTTCTTCCCTACCCATTAGAACATTTTGAGGAGGACTTGGCAACTTTGCCTGTCTCTGCAGCTGAGGTCATCTTAGAGAAAGAGCCTAGGAACTCAACCTTGAGCCACAGCTAACTTGATCGCTCCTGCACATAGTCAGTTCAGGTCCAGGGAGGTCCTTTCTGCACTGATCTAAAGCAGGCTTCATAAAATAGTGTAAAAGCAGAAGTTTGAGGCAAGCCCCTGTTGCCTTCCATGTCCTTTTTTAAAGAACACACCTGTCTCACATAAAAGGCAGTTCTTGAAGCCAGGCAACTTTAGGTATGTCTACATCTTGAGCTGGTTGTATGATTCCCAGCTTGCATAGACATACTTGCGCTAGCGCAAGTATCAACCTTCCACACAAAACATAATAATGTAGCCAGGGTAGCAGCGGTACAGGCTAGCCATGCCAAATATTAACCCACCTGAACCCTGTGCATACATATTCAACACAGTTAACCTATGCCGCCACTTGCTGCTATTCATGCTTCACTACTCTCTTTAGCATGTTAGCTACATAAGCTGGGAATAACACCCCCAGCTCCAAGTGTAGCTATACCCTTTGGTTCAGGCATAGAGGAAAAAATTCCTAACACTAACAGAGGTTTGGGGGTGTTTTTGCCAACAGATGTACCAACCCTATATACACTAATAGTAACTAATTTAACACCTAACTAACAATACAAAGATGTGTTTATTTGCTTCATAAAGCACATAGTGATGCAGACACTGCAGGGTTCTGTCTCACAGCCATGGATGGTAAGAACGAACTGAAGAGCAGTTGGACCCACTCTGACTTTGCGTGGGGATGTGTAAGGGCACTCGAGATGTAGATAGCCCCAACAGACACTGCTGTGCTAAATAATTTGACTTCATGCACACAGGGCATAGGCGTACCAAGAGTGGAATACACACAAACATTTGAAGAACTGAATAATTCCCCTTTGTTTTAGTCTAATATATTCCCTTTCACTATTCTCAGAAACTGTATTTGTTGCTTTCCCTTGCCTCTGTACAATGAGATCCACAAGTGGAAATAGAGATCTCAAGTTGAAAAATTATCTTAAAGACATTCCTCAGCGTACTGAATCAAAGTCAATACCATGGAACTTTTAAGATATCCAGGGATGGCATGTTGTCCATTCGTAGTCTCACCAATGCTTTAGCCAAAGAACACTGAGCCAAGTTCTCCCCAAGCCCCCAGTGCCTTTTACTCCTGATGGAATTCTGCGCACCTGCACAGGCACAGAATTCTTATGGTCATTAGATATCTGTCCCCCCATGCAGAAAAATGCAGGGAACATGCGCCTCTTCCTGGGCAGCCCAGGCAGCGCATCTGTTCCAGCACATCTGGAGCTGCCATTTGAGACGCAAATCACTTCAGTGTTGGGGCAGGGCAGGGCATGCATGCCTCCCTAGGAGACATTAATCACCATCAGGGGGCGGGGCATGCAGGTGTGTGAGAACAAGCGAGAGAGACTTACTACAGTGTAGCTTGCCGGGCATGGAGAAGTAGGGCTCAAGGTTGCTAGGCATAAGGCAGGCTCTGTCCCCTGAGGCAGAAATGTAGTAGCCTGCCTGCCTATCTTCCTTTGCTGCAAGCAAGCAAGCAGCTGTTTTGCCAGGGTTAGAAATGCAATCAATCAGCCAGTGCTATCCTTTTATTGCATGGAGGTTCATTTTATAACAGGGATTGGATTGAAACAAAATTCAGTTAGTTTTTGCCTGAGATGGGATAAGGCGTGGAAGAACAAGAGTCTGTTCTTTGCATTCCTTCAAAACTGTTTATCTTTTATTTCAAACACTGAAACAATTTTTTTTTTTCACATTTAGAACAATGACAGGTTTCAGAGTAGCAGCCGTGTTAGTCTGTATCCACAAAAAGAACAGGAGTACTTGTGGCACCTTAGAGACTAACAAATTTATTTGACCATAATTTTTTGTGGGCTACAGCCTACTTCTTCGGATGCATAGAATGGAACATATATTGAGGAGATATATGTACACATACAGAGAGCATGAAAAGGTGGGAGTTGTCTTACCAACTCTGAGAGGCCAATTAAGTACGAGAAAAAAAACTTTTGAAGTGATAATCAAGATAGCCCAGTACAGTTTGATAAGAAGTGTGAGAATACTTACAAGGGGAGATAGATTCAATGTTTGTAATGGCTCAGCCATTCCCAGTCCCTATTCAAGCCTAAGTTGATTGTGTCTAGTTTGCATATCAATTCCAGCTCAGCAGTTTCTCATTCGAGTCTGTTTTTGAAGCTTTTCTGCTGCAAAATTGCCCAACTCCCACCTGTTTATGCTCTGTGTGTGTGTGTATATATATATATATATATATCTCCTCAATATATGTTCCATTCTATGCATCCGAAGAAGTGGGCTGTAGCCAACAAAAGCTTATGCTCAGATAAATGCATTAGTCTCTAAGGTACCACAAGTATTCCTGTTCTTTTATTAGAACAATGTTGCTATAGATAGTTAATTCATCTCATTCTCTGAGGCAAAAGTGTAGCAGCCTGCCTGCATAGTAACATGGTTAATGTTCCTATTGTTAACTTACTGTTCCCATTCTCAGCCAATTCCCCAGGAGCATAAAACGTAAAAGTGTAAAGGCTCCTTTACATTGCCAGAGTGATGTAAACGAGCCTTGTTATAAATGACTGTAAGGGAATCCTCAGCTAGGAGGTCTATGTTCTTTCTCACTTTATGGGGTTAGATTACAGCTCGGGATTTATTTTACTTACCCATTAAAATAATAATAAATTAAAAAGACTGGACAAATAAAACATTTATCAAGCAATCACTAAAATGTCAGGACAATCAGAACCAAGCACTTTCCAGAGTACCCAGCCAGGTCCAGATGAAGTTACTAAAGGGCAAAAGGGATATTTGTTCTTTTCCATGACATGAATGGCCTTTACATCATGCAGCTGCACCAGGTTCTCATGCTCGAGAATTCCCTACAAAACTGCATGTGGACAGGGACAAATTATTTTGTACATCCTGCAATGTTGTTTTCAATGACTGACTGTAATTGTGAATCATTTTGCATTAAACCCCCTCCCCCCACATTATTTTGACCAATAAAATATGAGAATTTTAAAATGTTGTGTGCAGAATTTTAAATTTTTTTTGGCATAGAATTCCCCCAGGGGTAGCCTTTGTTGTCATGAGAACGTGTGAATTTTAAAATTAGGATTTTCAGTATAATTTTCCTTTATTTTATAGATCATCTTTTTAATCTAATACTTGACACTAAGGCCAAATAAATTTGCTGTCTACAAGTTCCCACAAGTTCTTAGAAACAATTTGTCAAATCCCTGACCTAGCAGGGAGTGGTATGAAGGAAGGCTGGGAGGAAACAAGGAAAGGATATTGGAAATGGAAAAACATATTCTATGCATTTCCTACCTTAGTTTTGGAAAGCTGAGATTTGTTCTGAGCCTCATAAGAATGTACATTATTGTCTCTGCAATTGTTCTCAGCCCCAACTGTATCCATAATGCTGCTTCCACATGTCTGTGTATTATAGCCACTGTCCACCTAGGAATAAAAGCCAGGAATTAATATCCTATGTTCTCTGTTCCAGATAAGCTCCCCTATTTCTTATGCATTACTTAATTTAATTTACATTTCTGTGGCACATACTTCATAATCCTTTCACATTGTATTTATAAAGTTAATCTACATACAAACTATACATATCAGTAATGAAAATATGAACCATTGAAATACAGCTACATCTAAAGGTGATATTTGGCAATTATTTAACAATGCATGCTTAGAGTCACCTCTGTCCTAAACTATTCATTATCTGATTGAAATTTCAGGGAAAGTCCAATAGGCAAATTGGAAATACTTGTGTGTTAAAAGTACATGGACAATTAATGTTCACAACTCAGAACTTTTTCAAATATTAAGGCGTCAGCATTTTCAACAGGACAGTTCCTACTACTATCATCATAGCTTCTTCACTACCTTCAGAAACCAGGACTTCTTTGGAGACCTCCTATCCAAGGTGATATGGCTGGATGTGTGTGACTTGTATTATCTTGTAAAATATGCAACTGCAGGCTTAAATAAAATTGAAAATCTGCAACTTAAAAAGCAAAAGGCTGCATTATGCAATAACTTAGTTAACTGCAGCAGATTCATTAGAAACAAGAGAAGATGGTAAATTGGTCAACCAGAATCAAACTAGTTTGGGATTAATCCAAATTTATTACTGTTGGTGTCACTAGGCATAAGTCTAGGTAATTCGGGAAAATGGAAGACCACGAGTGTCGATAAAGCCCTCCTGCTCAGGCCTCAATGAACCATTGTTCCTCCATGTTTAAACACTTTGCGTAACCTAGTGTAACCTAATGTGTTAATAGCTGTAAAATGTAATGTCAGCAGTTAGTTTTCTGATTGTAACAGCCAGTTCCCTGCTGTAATACACTGGAGCTAAATTGAAGCAAGTTTCAAGGCCACTCTTAGATACAGCATACATGTCTCTGCAGCAGAAAGGGGAGAGGGAGGAGGAAGACAAAGAAGTGTGTGAGAAGAGAATGCTGCAGCAGGACAGAAAAGGGAGGCGAAACGGGGGATTGCTAGTCAGCAAGAAAAGTTCTCATGGGATATAAAGGAACAGACTGCTTGTTTTAGCTGTGCTTGATTTGAGGCGTCAGTCTCCCCGCACCGCTTTGAGATCTCAAATAAACTTGGTTTGCTTCTCCACCCTGGTGTGTTTATTGGCGCGGCACACCGGGCGACGGGCCCCCCCGCTGTTGCTTGGCCTCATGCACTTTGTGCCGGCAACACTACTGAGGTAACATAAATATTTCCTTGAATTGCTGTGTTGCCAGTCATATGAAAAAAGCTTTAAGTCACACAATTCAGTGTTTACACTCCATCAGATAAGAGGTGATAGAAAGTATATCCAGAATGGTACAGGGACAAATGTGAAAACAGAGATTAAACTTGGAGTATAATTTACTAAATTATTTAAATAAAACAAAAACTCTTACCTGAATACTACTGCTGTCACAAGGAATTACACTGCTTTCTGCAAGAGGTGATATGCACATGTGAGAGCTTTCAATACTGAAAGTAATTCCTGTCATGAAGCTGGTCATTGGCATACTGCTATTACCAACACATTCCTTAACCCAAGCGTTCTCATCTGACACCTCAACTGAATCAACCATATCAACAGTATTGTTCTCTTTTAAACCTTCTATATCCTGCAACGATGCCAGTCCTTGTTCACAAGCTTCAGAGTGATCTGGTGAAATAGATACAGTCGCCACAACTAAATGTGTACCATGTGCAAAAGTATCACCATCCTGCTGCTGTAAATTTACTCCAGTGTCCATCTGTGGTAACAGAACTTCTGCAGGTAGGGCATTCTCTTTGTCTTCTGCCTCTTCGTTGTGATTTTCAAGGGTAAATGGTATCCTAATGAGGGAAGTTTGATACTGTGCAGTCCCTCTGCATGCTCCAAGTCTCATAGGAGAGCAATTTTTAATTGGAGAACAGCCATCTATATAAGGACTTCTAGTACTTGGGGGTGTCATTCTGTTTGAGACTGGCGCAGAAGGAACATCGGGAGAACGAAAAGTCAACTTCCTTTGTTCTGTCCATAGTAAAAACAGAATAATTCAATTAATTAGATTTCAGATGGAGGAAAAGCCAACAGTCTGAATCCTAGGACCAGAAGTCACTAAAACAATTACAGCCATACTAGGTGGTGATGCCCTTGAGTATCGTCTCCTGGCAGTAAAGGCATTTGATACAACTATTTTTAAAGGTTCTACTTGTTACACACGTTTAGCCATCATACTTTCAAATTTTAATCCTGCTTAGCTAAAGATTTCCTTTCTCTAATGGGTGTGCTACAGCAGAGACTGGGTTTTCAAATGGCAGTACCAAAATGTGTCAAAATGAACAGTCCTTACCCCAAAATGCTTCCAGTCCAATAATCTAATATTCATACCAGGCAACTACTGTAGATTTCTTAGAACACATTAGTTTTACAGAAGCTTTTTGAGGGTGAAAATTATCAGAACTTATTACAATCAGGCACAGAGTAGAAAGTAGCTATTCAGTCTTTATACATAACTTTGCCGAAGTATCTGACAGCAGGTTCTGACTGAATTAGCTATGCAAATAGACTAAATTTTTACAGAACACAGACTACCCATACTGCCAAATTGCAATAGATTATGGAGTCTCATATGGATAAGCATCCACTAGATTTCTAAACTAGTGAATTCATTTAATCTCAGCTTAATCTAGTTATGCGGATCAGAGCTCAAATGTAAGACACTAACTCTATCAAAATAGTTTTTCCTACTACTTCCATCTGAACTTTTTTAGTTAAAATCACAATTCTGACTGCTTATCTTATTTTTGATACATAACTTCAGACAAAACCCTCCTCCTCCAATCATATGGCTCCCCTTTATTTCATACTGTGAGTTTTCATGATTCCTTTTCCCACTAATTTATTTTTTGCACTTTAAGGAATTCTGTTCAGGTAAACATTTTATACATTTACATTGATGATACTTTACTGCTAAACATGCCATCTGCCATATTAGATGAGACCACTGGACTATGAAGCCCAGTACCTGCCTCTAGATTGATCAGTTTTTCTTCACAAGAAATACAAGCTGCATGAAAGGAGACTGTATATACAGTCAAACCATACCTGACAACGGTGTCTTTCTTATCTGAAAAGCAATTGGAGAAAAAGTAGGGGAAGCGATATTTGCAGGGGATCTCTCTGGAAACGTGGGACTGGTAATGCTTCCCAGACTGTATGCCCTTGTACCTCCCTGAATGGGACTGGAGGAAAACTGACCCTTTAACAACAAGGAGTAAGAGTTAGCTTTTACATAATATAAATGTATAGACTGATACAAATTTGTAGATTTGAAAATACAGTGCTACTAGGAAAATAATTCTATTCCTGCTTCACTGACACTCTCAATCAAGCATTTCACTGCTTGAATAGTCCACCTGAAATTCTCCAATTGGATTTCATGATGCCTCATAGGAAATCCAGTGCTTCCAAAAAGTATTAATTAAGACTATGTTATCAATCATATTAGGAGTACCAGGAGCCAGACTACTGAATAAGGGTTTTCCTAATCTTCACCCGAATTACTGTTTAGTATTTGTATTATTGTTACACCTACAATGTTTCATCTCCCAAATGGCAGATACCCCAAAGCAGAATGGAATGTTGCCCCCAATGCAGTGACTGAGTAGCCTGCACACTGCCACTGTTGGATATGTTAACGGAATCCACACTATCTGAAGCACATAACTTTAAGAGAGTCAAAAGAAGCTGTGCTCTTATCTCAGGCCAAGTCTACAGTAGGAACAGTTTGCTGCCATAGGTATAACCAATATATTATATTGGTAAAGTAGTAATTGTGTGAACACAGTTTACTGGTGAAACTGCGGTTTTACCAAAATAGCTTATTCTAGTCCTGCTAACAAAATAAATTGTATTGGCAAAAGCAGAGTTTTGGAGGTATAACTACATGTACACTCACCGTTTTTGCCAATACAGCTATAATGGTCAGAAGCCACACAAACAGCACCTCTGATTAACATAACTATGCAGCAAATGTCTTATCCTATCCTTCCTATCCTCAGCAGGAAGTAGCAATTTGCACAACATCACCAGAAACTGTGAACTGGAGCTAAGAAAAACATCGTTCAGACATTTGTGCCTTAGTTGTGATCTTGTCTTCATCGAGTATAATATGCTCCTGGCTGGCTGAATGTCTCATTTAAAGTAAGGGTACGTCTACACTGCACGATTATTTCGAATTAGCTTAAACCGATATTACAAAACAGATCTAATAAAATCGGTTTAGCGCGTCCACAGTGGGATCCTCCGTGTTGAGAGCACAGTGCCTGATGGGGGCAGAAAACACTGCCCGGGGGTGGTGCTGGGTACAGCCTCACCCCTCCCTTTGTGAAGGCAGCAGACAACCCTTTGGCGCCTTTTTCGCGGAGTGCATTGAGCAAACGCCATAGCACAGCAATCTTTCCCTTTTTTTTTCACGTGGTGGTGGGGGGAAATAAACTGAGGAGCTGTTCCCTGAACCACGCCAGACACTGTGTTTGAACCTACAGACATTGGGAGCTCAGCCAGAATGCAAATAATTTTCAGAGACTGCTGTGGACTGTGGGATAGCTGGAGTCCTCAGTACCCCCTCCCTCCCTTCATGAATTTAAGGAGCCGTTTAACTCGATATTAATGACGACGTCGTGTGAACGGATACAGCGTTAAATCGGTATATCGGCCATTAAACCGATTTAAAGTCGCAGTGTAGACCTGGCCTAAGTTTGTGTTGGAAACTGATGGCTCAAGAAATTGATGATAGTTCACTTTAAGGGGCTTCCAATTCACCTGTGTATTATAGCATGCCAGAGGTGCATCTGTATTTTACATTCCCACATCTGAGAGTTCTGAACAAAGATCACAAATGAGTAAACAGCACTGTAAACGTTGCAGTTCAGTAATACTTATTTTACTTTGAAGTGTAAAAAAAGGTTTGTGCTTTTTTTGCTTTATTACATTTAGGGCTTCTGATTTTTGGTTTTATTCTTGATACAAATGAGTGGGGCAGGAAAAAGAAATAGGTGTTCATCCACTAAATACCAGAAAAACACCACAAATGGTTACTTGTATCTAAGACTTGTCTACACAGAGAAGTAATGCAGACTATAGGGGAGAGATTTCTAAAGCGCACTAAACATGTTGCATATTAACTGGTTCATGTAGATCCTGCTGGTGTGTAATTAAGGTTCCCTAAGGTGCTTTGAAGTCATGTTGTTTGAAACATTATGACATTAAAGCATACATTACAATGAGATTACTTATTACGTACACATAAGCAGAAAGCTCTGAATCCCCCCCCATATTTTATATACCTACATAACACTTGAAAATTGCTACAAATACCGCCCCAAAAAACCCAAAAGCTCTAACTACATATAAATATCTGTAAAGTTTTCCTCATTCTGCTTTTCTTTTTTTTAAATTAAAAAAATGTTTTAACTATCTTCCCCAGAAATACTATGGATTACTAGAGAATTAGTAGGTTTAGGATATACAGCAAGCAATCAAGCAAACCCTGGTTGAGAAAGGATGTGATTTTCATTCAGATTGTTAACTTTTTGTTAACAATTGTTTGGAGAATGAATCTTTAACATTCAACACTTCCATTTCAATTAAGGGTTAAAGAAATCTCACAACTTCACTCAGACCAAGGAGTTCTCTGAAAACTCAGGGAAGACCAGATTTTACATTCCCAATATTTCCAAAGTATTTGTTTTTTTTTAAACAAGCACAGAACAACCCCCTTTTAGATACATTGGGTCATTTATACTATTCCGGGGGTGGGGGAGTGAAGGGGGAGGGAACGACACAAATCTTTCTCCTTTGCAGATCAACTTTAAGGGACAACAACTAGAGAAATTATATACACCAAATGGTGTTTTAGGTACTAATCAAGCCAAGAACTAACATGATATTTTTGGTATGCAAACTTCATGAGTTTATGAAGGCACAGCTGCAATATGATCTCAGCCAATATAGTCTTTCTGTAAAATGCAACCTATATCAAAAGATCAAAGAGACTTCACAAGCTACTCATATTCGAATCATTACCTTTCATTCTCTCATGTCAATATCATTCAGACACAAATACCATTGGGCAGAGAAAATGGCAGCTCTTCAACAGTGAATGTCAGGACTACGCAACAATTTGATAGTGAAAGAAAAGCATAAAATTGAAGTTAAAAATCATGAAGTTTTACTTAAGCACAATTTAGTTCCAAAATTGGAATTTGACCAGGACCTTTGGCATTAACACCACTCTTTAATTACTTCAGTTGTATAAACTATTCAGAAGTGGCACTTCAGCTCGTGAAATCTGATCAGACACTCAGAAGTGGTTCTGCTGCTTTAGAATCAGAGGGGTAGCCATGTTAGTCTATATCCACAAAAACAATGAGGAGTCTGATGGCACCTTAAAGACTAACAAATTTATTTGGGCATAAGCTTTCGTCGGTAAAAAATGTTGCATCTGAAGAAGTGGGTCCCCCCCACACACACAAAAGCTTATGCCCAAATAAACCTATTAGCCTTTAAGGTGCCACTGGACTCCTCGTTGTTTTTGGTGCTTTAGAGCATTTCACATGTACCAGCTAAATAGTACATACACAAAGAAATTGAAAAGCCTTCTTACTGAACTAGATGTTTCCACAGGACTTCTGCACCGGGCTGGAGAAATATCTATTGAACACAGCACTCCAAGTGATGCTGGTGGATTATTACAAGGGCTTTGTGGAGAAAGAGACAAACACTCAGATACACTTCCATTCTCGTCTAAAAACAGCTTTCTTCTCAGTGATGAGGAGCTTAGGCTTTCCTGAGACTGGTCTGCAAATTCTCCTGTTCTAAAATATTCACCTAAAAAAAAAGAAAAAAAGTTTGTTGCTAAGTTTAGCCAGTCATGTCTTATTTCTCCTGTCTACAGAAAAAGGATGGGGGAACAAAGGGGACAAGGACCCTGTCTGCACAGCCATTGAATTCTGTAACTGCTGAAATGTTAATATTTTAGCCATGCTGTGGGCATTAGACTAAGCAGCATTATAATAAGGTTAATATAAAAAAAATCTGTGCTTTCCCTCCATGAAGGCTGGGTTTATTAAAATTTGCTGTAATGTGATTTTTCCCACACATGGAGGTTGCTCCAAATGTACCAACTCCAGTTTAGACATGACAATGTTAAATAGTTTCTGTTGAACTGTTCTGGTTGTGTAGACAAAGCTTTTCGGACAGCTGCCATTCCAAATGACCAAGCTTACAGAACTCCCATAGAATCACAGGACTGAAAGGAACCTCGAGAGGTCTTCTAGTCTAGTCCCTTGCACTTACGGCAGAACTTAGTATTATCCAGACCACCCCAATTGTCCAACCTGTATGTAGGGGAATGCACATTCTGGCCACCTTACCCAAGAAAAGATGGACAGGCAGGAAGTATCCAGCCAGAAACTCTTGTAAATGGAAGACTGAGTCAAATCTAACAGAAGTATCATTATGGATGCAATCAGAAATTTCCTCCCTATTACCACATTCTAGTGCACGGGTTTGCAAACTGGGGGTCAGGACCCCTGCGGGCATCGCGAGCTTATTCTGGGGTGTGTGAGTATGGTTATAATGGTGTTATACATTAAAAACACTTTTTACATACACCTCTACCCCGACATAATGCGAGTTTGCATACAACGCGGTAAAGCTCTGACACACTGCTATGAGCAGCATGTTAAGGGTGCTGGGCCAGGCCAGGGCCGAGGGGTTCGATAAGGGGTAGAGGGTCTCGGGGGCAGTCAAGGGCTCCCCATCCAGGGTCTGGGGGGCAGGAGCTCTGGGAGGGCACTTTTGCGGACCCTGCAGTTGAGAGTGGCCCAGGGGATTAGCAGGGGGCCAGGAGCAGCCCACTCTGCTTCCCTCACCCCAGCCCCAGCCCTGTCGCTCGGGGGAGGGGGATCCCCTCCGCACTCACCAGGAGCGGCGGAAGCAGAGCAGCCCAGCCCCAGCCCGCTCCACTCCACCTGCTCCCAGCCGCAGCTGAGTACGGGGGTGTCCTTTCCCCAACCTCCCCGCACTCACCAGCCGCAGGAAGTGGAGCAGCCCAGCCCCAGCCAGCTCCACTCCGCTAGCTCCCAGCCGTGGTGCTCCACTTCCCGCCGCAGTGAGTGCAGGACCTTTCCCCAGCTGCTCCCCAGCAACCATGGCTGGGGCCAGGGCAAGGAAAGCAGAACGGGTTGGGGCTACGTCACTCCGCTTCCCGCCACAAGTGAGTGCAGGGGGGCATCCGTTCCCCAACCTCCCTGCACTCAGCAGCAGTGGGAAGCGGAGCACCACGGATGGGAGGTGGTGGAGTGGAGCGGACTGGGGCTGTGCTGCTGTACTTCCCACTGCTGCCAGTGAGCGCCTGTCAGGTGTGGGGTGTGGATAGGGGTCAGAGCAGTCAGGGCACAGGGGGGTTGGGTAAGGGTTGGGTTCTAGGGGTGATTAGGGACAGAGGTCTCTGGAGGGGGCGGTCAGGGAACAAGGAACTGGGGGAGGCAAAACAAGTTTGACATAACTCGGTCTCACCTATAACGTAGTGAGATTTCTTGTCTCCCGAGGACCGCGTTATATCGGGGTAGAGGTGTATTTAAGGGTGGGGGTGTCACACTCAGAGGCTTGCTATGCGAAAGGAGTCATCAGTACAAAGTTTGAGAACCACTGTTCTAGTGCAAAGCAGAGGTGGAGACAGATAAAATTTAAGAGTCACTTTGTGGAGTTCTATCAGGGATAGGAAATGGTTTATTAGACTCCTGTTCTCAAAAGAGAAGGGTAAGTCCTACCCCATCCACCAATGTAGTTCAGAGATAGGAAGGAGTCACAAAACAACAGTAGGGATAGAGAGTGGTAATCTTATTTACAGTAAGTTGAAATTCTACGTATTCCATCCATTCTGTTGCTATGGGTTGAAAGCCCTACCACCACAAGACAGGGTGAAAAACATTCTGCACCTAAAAGCTGGCTCCTTCCCCTGCTCCTTAGGTCCTGCAACATCTCTCCTTTCAGTGGCTGGCTCATGCTTTGCAGCAACACCAAAGAAAAAATGGTTACTCGCCTTCTCGTAACTGTTGTTTGGGATGTGTTGTTCACGTCCATTTCAATCAATGCACACGCCATGTGCACGGTCGTCAGAAAGTTTTTCCCTTAGCAGCTCCCATCGGGTCAGCTGGGGAGCCCCCTGGAGTGGCACTTTCATGGCACTCGATACATGACCTTGCCAACCCAACCCATCTTCAGTTCCTTCTTATTGTCTATGGCAGCTGTTGGAACTGTGGCTCGCTTGCTTTCAAGTGCTCCCTTAGCACAGTTACCTAGTCTAATTCTTCTTCTTCTTGTCTTGTTTTGCAGTTGTTACTATAGTTATAGTTAGTATAGGTGTTTGTGAGCAGGCTCTTTCCCTGTCCCCTCACCCTTTCTTGGGCTCTGGGACATGCTGCGAGCCCAAGGTGCATGCCACAAGCCCATGCCAAATAATGACCCCCACAACTCTTGCCTGAGCCACAACACATGCACACCTGATTGGAATCGACGTGAACAAGCACTCGAAGAAGAACTATTCTTGGTAAAAGCACCCCATCTGTAAAAATCAGGATGCTGGAATGAAGTTGAGTTGAATTTTTTGTTGTGCTGTTTCTCACTTGCCTTTTTCCCTATAAGCTGTTTGCATCAGTCACACAGTGGATGTGACTAGGAAGTAGTAAGTCATGTAAACTATGTGGCCCCAACTAGAGGTAAAGGGAATAAGATGGACGGGTCTAGAATAGCTTATTGAACTCTTCCTACTCAAGTTCTGTTATAGTATTTTTAAGTATTTCACAGAAAGCAAACATTTCCTTTATAAAGGTCGGTGTGCAGTGCAGATAGTATGCACAGTCTTCCTAGTCTGTGTAGTCTAGAAAACCATGGATATGTTTTTTTGACTCAAGACCTGTGGTCTTCTATTATACTGAGGATAAACATGAGTTTACTGTATGCAGTTTTTAAATTCTTGCAAAATTGTCATGCAAACCCAATCTAGCAATTGAGACTATTAGTCTTCCATCGCTAACTTCCAAGCCAGCCTACATTATGAATGCTGGCCCATACTTTAACATATTATCTTTTTAAATATAACAATATAATGTTTATGTACACTTTTATCACTGTCCTATCATTCCCCATCCCTCTACCTTTTGTTTTTGTCCTCCCTTGCTGAGCCATGTCCAAATTTGAGCAGGAGCTCCACAGGACAAGGAGCAGTTATCTGTCTAAAACAACATTTGTACTTTGGACAATTCTATGAATACTCAATTTTGATTCACACTAGGTTTCCAGTGCATTGTAACACCATTTCTAATCAGGATGCAAAATAGATTTTCAGTTTAGACATTCAGACAAATACAACACTTGACATACCTAATATTTTTTCTAAGTTAAAATCCACAGGCAAAGACAATACTGTCTGACAAGCAGCTGTAATGAATAAAAACAATGGAATTAGCCTACAGTAACTTAGTCAATTAGTGCAAGTAAAAAGTTTAACTCTAAATTGTATTTAACACATCGCTAGTTCAATTAGTGAAACACAATGTGTTGCCGTGAAGAAAAGGGAAAAAACTTATTAGGCCTGTGGTCCTGAATTGGCTACAGTGTAAGGACCAAATCAGGCTCAGGGATAAGTGAAAAGGGTCATTACACACAAGCTCTCTAGATGGCACCATGTCCAGCTGTACCTTAGCTGGGAGAAAGGCCTTAACAAAAAAAAAAAAAAAAAAAAAAATCCGAGCAAGAAAAAAAAAATCTATGGAATACCCTGAAAATTATGTGTTTATATATAGGTTTCAGAATATAGGTTCTGTGATCTTATACAGAATTGAGGGGAGATATAATGTAATTAAGTTAGTATGCAATTTGGGCTTCAAAGCATAAACAGAACATTACGTGTAATAACTCAGTCATTCCTAGACAAATAGTAACATAAGTTCCTTGCTGAACTGGGGCCTAAATACATGCCTAACTTTAAGCACTAAGTTGTCCCACTGAATGAGACTACACATGTGCGTAAAGTTAGGTAAGTGCTCAAGCAGCCTGGCAGTACTGAAGTCAAACAAACTTGTTTTTAAAAAGGGGTTCAGTTAGCTTAAATAAAAACTTCTTATTTTTCTTTGAGTGCACATTCATTTTGTCACTTGAAATTGTTTTATACCAACCATTGCTTTTTCCAGGCTGCACAGTAAGCTGCCTTCCAATCGGTGAAATGTTATTTAAATCTATACCTGTAAAGCATCATTTAGAAAAATTCAGTTAAAACTTAAACTCAAGCTTTTTATCATTCTGAAACACAACAGTAAAGTGAAAATATTTAGTCCGATTGCATTAAGGAACATCTCAAAAATAGTTAGCTACAATAAAAATATTGTAATGCTTTAGTTTACATCAAACCAAAATATTTTCAGAGCATAAAACTAGGACATGATGTTTGCAACTGAGTTTGGGACAGATTAAAAAAAACCTAGAGAGAGACAAGTGTCAGAGAAGCCAGAGAGAGGTTACATCAGTTTTTCTGACCAGCTTACGCTGTAACAGTTTTCCATCAGAAAATGCAATTCAATTGAAATCTTAAAGTGTCTCAGATTATGTTGATTTTCCCAGAGTTTTGTGATGGGCGGGGGGGTGGATGGGGCGGCAGGAGGTGGTCAGGGAATAGGGGAAGATGGATGTGGCAGGAGTC